>NW_022196896.1:63620670-63626476 GCF_008632895.1 Mastomys coucha | reverse complement strand
TATATATATATATATATACATGTATGTATATATATAGTATATTTTGGCCATTTTATATATATGTGTGTGTATATGTACATATACATATATATACCTGGTATGTATGCTTATATATGTATACACACACACACACACATACATACACCAGGTTACAGAAGCTTTAAAAACAATTTACTACATGATAAAGGCATGTAGTATTCTTGGTATGCCTAATTCAAGAAATGTGTTAAGGGGTGTGTATGTGTGTGTTAATATAAACATTTTCAGGGTGACCTTTTAACTTGAAATTGCAGTTATTACTGTATGAATGCATAGGTTTGATTTCCTTTTTTCCTTTGTTCTCTTCCCCCGCCTCCCATCTTTACTACATCTTTTGAAAATTCTGTTATTCCAGGTCTTTATCTTGGTCAGGCAGGCCTAGTTAAAATATAGAGACTGAAGAGTTAACTGTAAAATTTGGGACTAAAGGGAAAAAAAAATCCCCTTGGTCGTTATAAGCTTAAGCTGTGGTTTCCCATTTAGAGGCTTATGAAAGGCTGCATGTAGGCAGATGATCCCAATCACCCTCATTCTGTCAGAAATAGCATTTAGTTTTGACTTCCTTTTACAATATGTATGTGATGGTGGCCCCTTTCTGTACTGCAAGCCGTATCCAGGGGTAGTTCAGGTAGATGTGTCGAAAAGGATTTATATGCTTATGTAGGAGGCAAGCAAGGAAGGAAAGAAAGGGAAGCATTCTGAGGCAGGGTCAGGAGGAAAAATGTGTTCAAGGTCATCCTCCAGTAAATAGAGTTCAACGCCTATGTAAGTCCTGGCAGAGAGAGGGGGGGGGGGGGGGGGGAGAGGAGCAGGGCCAGGCCGGCAGGACAGGTCACCTCCTCCTCTACGCACCAGAGACACAACCTGATATCCTGGGGCCAGTAATGGATGGTGCAGTTGGTGAGCATGATCCCTGATGAACCCAAAGATGTGAGTTTGATCCTGGCTAGCTATGTTGTGAGCACTGAATGTCACTGGTCGCCCTCTGGCACTCACACATGCACTGTGGCATGCACACCTACCTGTTTGCACACACACAATATATAAATAAATAATTAACAGGTATCTTTAAACTGTAACCTCTCTGGGCACATTTGTGAACCTCTGTGGAGGACCGTGGTCAACCACAGCTGTTTTTTCAGGATGTAATTGGAAGGGTTAACTCCCTAAAAGCATCAGGTAGACTGAGAAGCTCTGAACAGGAAGGCTGACTCAATGAACATCCGTGGAAGCTTCTGACCAGGCGATCCACACACCATGTCACTGGTATCTACCACTTCCAGACTGCCAGGGAACTGATCGGCAGAGGGCTTTTTTATGCGGCTTCTGGGAGATCAAACGAAGGTCCTTACAGCCCACACAGTGTCCTGGCTTCATTTCTGTTGCTTTGATAAGATATCTTGAACAAAAAGAGCGTAGGATCGGAAAAGGTTTGCCTTATAGTTCCAGGTCACAGTCCATCAGTCTAGAGCAGTCAAGGCAGAAATTCAAGCTAGTAGTCACATCACACTCAGTCAGTAGCAAAGAGAATAAATACATCCTCACTTCTCTTGCTTGTTTGTGCTTAGCTTCTTTCACTCTCGAACAGTTCAGGACTCCTGCCTAGGGAATGATGTCGCCCACAATGGTCTGGGACCATTAATAATCAACAGTCCACTTCTGATATGTCTAATCTCATCTAGGTAAACCCTCAGTTGAGACTCCTTTCCCAGTGGACTTTTAGTTATGCTAACAGTTAAAACTTAAGTAGCACACATAGCAAGCACCCAACAGACAAACCTATCTCTCCAGTCCATTATTCTGTCTGTAGTAATAGAATGTGTTTTCATATCAAGAAGTATTAGTCTTCCTCTGCAAAGCTGCCTTAGCTAGTCTAGATCCTGAGCACTTACACATACACAATGTTAGAACCATTTTGTCAACATATACAAGTGAGTCAGCTTGCCTGCAATAGTTAGGAGTCTGTAGATTAAGAGAACTGATAGTTTGATGTTGGGTCTCCCCGTAAAAATGAGATGTCTCTTAGATGTTTTTCAGCACTGTTTTACAGCTTCCAATTCTTTAGTTGGATTTATTCCCAAGCATATGATGTTATCTTACATTTTCAATGTATGCCACCTGTTGATAGTTTATTAAAATACCGTCGCTTTGTGTGTGTGTGACAGGAGAGCTCTCCGTGCTTCCTTATCCTATTGGTTGTTAGACTCTTTTTCCCACGGGATTTTCTACATAGACAATAACAGTATCTGTGAGTAGAACTGATTTATTTCCTTCATTCCAATCCGTGTGTCTGTTTCGTTTTCTTGGCTTATTGCATCAACCACCTCCTCCCGTGCAATGACAAACAGAAGTGCTAAATTAATATGTCTTGTTCTTGATCTTTGGAAAATATCTTCACGCCTTCCCCACTAAGGATGGTGTGTTTGTAGGTTTTTATTGGTTTGTGTTGTTTTAGACACCATCTACACTATCATCAGATGTCCACTTGGGTACCGTGCTCCCCTGTCCACATGTGCCATTCCTAGAGACTTTTCTGAGGACTGTACTTTATTTTGCACCAGCATAGGGGAGGTTCTGTTGGATGTTGAACCTCTGCACCTGTACCTTCACATGTCAGACACACCAACAACCGCCATACATACTCATACACAGAGAGAAATAAATAATTAAGTTAATACATAATCAGCTCAGAGCTCAACAGTAGAAGAAAGTAATAGTAATAATAATAACAATAGTAATAATAATAACAATAATAATAATAATAATAAAAATGGGATACTTAACAAATTAAAAAGCAAACTTGGCTCCTTTTTAGCACTCACTTTCAAGCTCATTTTTAACTGTTTATAACTCGCTTTCCTGGCAAGTGCTTCTCTTATTTTAAGGAAGAGCTGTCAATAATTCTAAATCCCTTGGAACATAGTTCTACTTTTCCAATTCAGTACTAGTCAAAGTCTAGATAAAAACAAAGTCTTAAATAAATTGGGCAAGCAGGTGCTATGCAGCTGCTAATTTTTTAAAAAAAGAAATAATTTGTAAAAAACAAGGAATCAAATGTGCTCTTGTTTCCATCTTCCAAACCCATGCATTCAGTCCCCAATATTAAACCAAGAACACAGCTCATGTGAAGTATCTAAAACATGTCATGTGCTGGGCAGTGGTGGCGAACACCTTTCATCCCAGCACTTGGGAGGCAGAGGCAGGGGCATTTCTGAGTTTGAGGCCAGCCTGGTCTACAGAGTGAGTTCCAGGACAGCCAGGGCTACACAGAGAAACCCTGTCTCGAAAAACTAAAAACCCAAACCCAAACCAAACAAACCAACAACAACAACAACAACAACAAAACAAAAAAACACGCCACATATATGAGTGTTTTTGCCTCTGTGTATGCCAGTGAATCATGTGCATGCCTGATATCTGTGGAGGCCAGAAAAGGGCACTGGATCTCCTGGAACTAGGGTTACCAATGACCTTAAGTGCTATGGGGATTTGGGAATCAAACCCAGGTCCACTGGAATAGCAGACAGTGCTCTCAACTGCTGAGCCATCTCTCCAGACCCTCAAACATTTTAAACGGTGTGCACATGTGCCATTGTAAGGCTGTACATACACATGTATGCATTCATGTGGAGGGCAGGTGTCAATCTAGGTGTCATTAGGGGCTATGGACCTGTCTTTAGAGACTAGGCTTCTGTGATGGTTTGTACATGCTCAGCCCAAGGAATGGCACTATTAGTAGGTGTGGCCTTGTTGGAGTAGGTGTGGGCTATAAGACTCTCATCCTAGCTGCCTGGAAGTCAGTCTTCTGCTAGCAGCCTTCAGATGAAGATGTAGAACTCTTCAGTTCCTCCTGCACCATGCCTGCCTGGATGCTGCCATGTTCCAACCTTGAAAATGGACTGAACCTCTGAACCTTTAAGCCAACCCCAAGTAAATGTCCTTAGAAGAATTGCCTTGGTCATGGTGTCTGCTCACAGCAGTAAAACCCTATCTAAGACAGCTTCTTCATGGCCTAGAACTTACCTATTCCTCTAGTCTGGCTGGCCAGTGAGTTCCCAGGTTCCACCTGTTTTTATGTCCTCAGCTCAGGGACCATAAGCAAGGGCTATGTTTTATGTGGGTCCTAGAGATGAAGCTCAGACCCTTGTGCTTGTGTAGCAAATGTTTTACTGACTAAGCCACCTCTTCAGCTACCCCCATCCCTTCAGAGTTCCTTATCACCACCTCACATCTCCTTTAGGCAATGTACTTCAGCTCTGACTTTGGCCCTTCATTTTGTGGCCTACCTGCTTCAAGAAATACCTTCCATCCCAGCATGAAAACAAAGTATGTACACCCTCCCTCTTCTTGATTGATCTCAATTTCTTGTGACATAACATTTTCCCCACATCGCCAAGGTTTCTGTCATGTATATTTTGCTTTGTTTTAACTGAGGGTCACCCAGGCCTGATGTTGCTTTGAAAGTGTCAACGGCCAGGAGGACCAACCTGAGGAAGGCAGGACTCCACCATGTTTTCCCATGAGAGTTCCTGGTCCAACCTAAGTCCCAATACCAGGCAAGCCATGAGGACAGTTGTTTTTTGTGCAGGCTGTGTTTGAACACTTCATGCAGTCTTTGGGGGATATGAGAAGAAGAAAGACACACTGCAAGGGCCCAACCTTCCTTTTTTTCTGCTCAACAGGTGACAGCTGAAAATCATCATCAGCTCTTTTCTCTCAAGGGTTATGACTGCTGCTAGGAAATGGTAGGAGCATGTTCCCCCTGTTGCTGCTTTCAAGATCCGAGCCAGCTACAGCAGGCTTTCCCCCTTGGGTTGCTGGGTGGAACCTTTGTTAGGGTTTCTATTGCTCTGACAAAACACCGTGACAAAAACCACTTGGGGAAGAAAGGGTTTACTTCAACTTAACACTCCTTCAGTGAGGGAAGCCAGGGCAAGAATCAAAGCAGAGCCCATGGAAAAACTTAGTGGCTTGTTCAGCAGGACCTGCTCAGTCTCATTTCCAGCACCGCAGGCCCAGAAGTGGCACTGCCCACGGTGGGCTAGGCACACCCACATCAATCATTAATCAAGAAAATGCCCCACAGGTCAATCTGGTGGGGACAGTTTCTCAATTGAGGTTCTCATTTCCCAAATGACTCTAGCCTGTGTCAAATTAACCTAAAATTAGCCAGGACAGGTGCCCTGGGGAAAAAGTTATGGCTTAGACCTTTCCGTAGCTTCCAGCTCCTGACATGCACACTGGATGAAAGAGATCTTAACTTCCTCTGGCGAGAGCATCCACAGTGCGGTCTGAGCTGGGGCTTGGAGCCAGAGACAGGCGTGGTCAGTGGCTGGCTGGTAGTACCAAATCCCTACACTGTGGTACAGTACGTTGAGTTCTTCATGCATTTCAGGTTTGTAGGGAAAACTCCCAGCCGGGCATCCACTCTCCATGTGTGTAACTTCTGTTCTTAATTAACCCACCAATGAGAAGCCCCACCATCCTGCCTATTTCAAGGCTGGTAAGAGTCAGTCCGTTTACAGGGCTCCTTTATTTAGTAAGTGCTGTTTGTGCCTCTCTATATACCAGCCTTCCCTGAATGTGCTAGCGCAGAAGAGCCTTAGATCAATGGCAGGGGCAGCCAGCAGGATGGGACTCAAGGGAAAGATTCTGTGTGGGTGCTAAGGAGGAAAGAACCTTGGCTTTCCGGAGGGGAGGAGTGGCAAGGCCTCATTAAGGGCAAGGGGCCAGTCCACGCTGGCAGAGGCTCTCGTGTGAGCCCACA
>NW_022196896.1:63617044-63620660 GCF_008632895.1 Mastomys coucha | reverse complement strand
GAAGAGAGTTCTTTCCAGGACAGCTGGGGAAGTCTTTTCATTATTCTTTTGCTCAAAATAGCATTATCTTTTGAAGTCGAACGTGACAGGCGGCCCAGGCTTTCTGCCTAGGCTGTCACAGAAACTGGATTCCACGCCTACGGGTACTTTTTCCACCACTACCACCACCCCCCCTTCCAAAGGTAGAGGGAGGCAGCAGCATCTGAAAGCATAAGAGAAAGTGGAAGGGGGAGGCAGAAGCTCAGGTGGAGGAGTTCAGAAAGGTGAGGTGAGGGAGGTGGGCAGAGGAGTCAGAAATAACAGCTCCCTGACGTCAGGGTGCTGGGGCAGAAGGCAGCCTTCATGTGGCTGGCTGGCTGGCAAAAGGCTTCCCTCCGTAGTATGGACCACCCTGTAGGTCCCCGGGTCAGACATAGAGGCAGGACAGAATGGAGGGGATGTCTGAGTTACAGGGTCCCCAGAACAGGCCTCTAGCTGACCAGATAGTGTGTCCTGGGTCTGACTTAGTAGGAACAGACAGACACCTGCTGCTGAAGGGCAGGGAGGAGGAGCGGCAGGGGGCCGAGGACACAGGAAGACAGGATTCTCAGAGTAGCAAGAGATAATAAATCAACAGGCCTGAGAGAGAGGCGCAAGCCTGGCCAGCCACCCAGGGCCTCAGTTTCCCTGTCTGGAGGAGTGCGTCCCTGGCATGTCCACCTTTTGATGTTTTGATACAGTATTGTTGTCTACAATTTGATAACTGGGGATCCATTCAATTGAGCTACAAACAAAATTAAACTTAAAAAAAAATCAATGTGAGAACTAATTTCAGAATGTTCTAAGTTTTTGGTTTTGTGTTAGGTGGCATTCGTAGCTTTACCTGGCTGCATGTAGCCCCTGGGCTGTAAGTTGGATGTGCCCTCACTGCCTTAGTTTGGCAGAAGGGAGCCTGGGGAAGGATCTGTATTACATGATGTCCTTCACAGCTGCCACATTAAGCTGCATGTCCCCATCTGCTCTCCCCAGGATGAGTCATCTTACCTCTGATCTCTCCTTGAGTCCCTTGGTATCTGGTCCGAGGGCTTGGTTTATACTGTGTACCCAGCATGTGTGTGGTGCTGGCTCGGCCGGTGGATCAGCCCAACAACCAAAGCTCTCCAGAGATGGTACAAGAGGCAGGAAGGGGATGGATCGAAACTCGGGAAACTGAACTGAGCCAGGACTGAATCTTTTATCAACTTTTTGTTTGAAGTGGGGTGGGAAAGAAAACAAGGGGCATAGTGGGAGCCATGAGAGAGGAACCGCTCCCTCACCCCTGCGTCTGGTTGAGGTGTCTCACCAGCTGAGACTGAAGAATTTCAACATGATTAGTTTTTAAGGCCCAGCTTCCTCTCCAGCTGGAAACTAAGGTCTTCTGAGATGCTCGTCAAAAACTTTCACAGGAAAAGGCTGTGTCTTAACTCCCGGGGGCAACTCCTCTCTCCTGGTTTTATTTTAGCTGATTGTAATTCCATCCAAGGCACCTCCAGAACCCCCTACAACCTCAGAGTCTTTTGGAGGAGTAAGTTGAGAATCGCCTAACTGGTCTAGGTGACCACCAGTCATGCTTGCAAATGGCTCTTTCCACACTCCTGGGCACACCACAATTTCTTCCTGAAAACCTCTTTTTTTTCTATTAAATGCTTAAAATACATTAAGATGTCTTTTAATAACCCCCTCACCGCCCCAGTACTCTTTCCTCCTGGTTCACAGAAATGTTTTCTGTCATGGCCAAGGATATGGTTTTATGTGAGTCAAGTTCCCTAAACAATTATGGGAACCCCTCAAAGCAACTCTTCAGTCATTGTGAGTGAGAATAAAGCAATGTGCTCTGTCACTGACTTCATTAACAAAAGGCAGGGAAAGGAGTTAGAAAGGTCCAAAGTTCTAAGAACATCAAGGACCAAGGTGAACATGGCATTAGACAAGATAATTTCAGAAAGCCCTGGAACCTGAAAGCAGGGCAGATAAACAGTAGGATCATCATTTTGTAAGAGTGGGAAGCCCCCGAATGGCCGCAGAATGGCTGGCACCAGGGCCTACGTTCACCAGCTTTTTCCTACAATGGAAAGGCAAAAACATCTGAAGAGGGGCTGAAAACTTTGGAGCGCTTATGAAGACTCAGACTGAGTAGCAAATCTTTGGAGGTTGGTGCCACAGTCTAGTTGAAGCCAATGGATAGCAGCTACAGTCCTGGCTTTTTACCTGCTCTGCCCTGTCCATCTGAGTAACACATGGCTTGGGGGCCGTACCATTTGGCAACGATGGTGATTGCTTTCTCTTTATTCCCATCCAGCAGTGCCCCCATCCCATATTCCCCAGACATCCACACGGGCAGTGCTGTGATGGATGATTCCACTTGCCTTTCAGGCATCTGTGGGTGCCCATGCAGCTTCGTACACTCCCGTAAGCTTTCTCTGTAGACGGTGCTGACACCTGTGTAAACTTTCCTTTGTCGGCAGATGGCTTTATCAAGATGTGTTAGGCACATGCGGACTGCCACTTTTTCCTGGGGGCGTACAGCTAATTGCTGGGATGTGTCAGCCACCTCAGCAGTGGCTGCAGAACACTGAGCTGATTGCAAAAGTTAGTGTGGAATATGCATGCTCCTGCAGGACAAGTAAGCGTTCTCTGAGGGTCGGTGCTGTCTGAGCTCAGGGTTTTCTTTCAGACTTACTGCAGGGATTGGCCTGGAGAGAGGGTCTCTCTGCAGTTTCTGCCATATGGGACCTTGGTTTGCATGCACTGGAATGCTACCCTACTCCAGCCACCCCCTTCTCCCCCATGCCGGCAGCTGTTGCTGCCACCTGCGATACCCAGGCATCATTTCATTTAAGACGGGAACTGTGGGATTGGCAGAAGCAAGAACAGTTAGCCCCAAAAGACCCAACCTGTGGGGTCCTCTGGAACTCATCTGGCTGACTGCTTCCTGTTTTGGAAGGCTGAGAAGAGAAACAGAGCCCCAAAGTGCCCTAATCAATACAATTCTGATGGCATTGACTTTTTAGGTCAAGGAGAGGTGAAGGAAACAGCTGGTGAGCCAAATTCTTCTGGGAGAATGTGAGAATAGTTGATTGGCAAGCAGGCCCTGGAGTCTACTCCTCTCTGAGGCTGTCTGCATGCCGTACACAACCACTGGTTGGCCGTAAGATTGGTCAGCACCTGGAAGATACAGGGATATTGACAGCTGCAGTGTCACATAGATAAAGTTCTGCAGTTGTTACCCTCCATCCCTGTAACACAAACTCCTAGAACCTCATAAAGCCCAGAGTGATGTTAAAGGATCCCAGACATGCTTCATGAAGAGCAGAGAGGAAGCTGAGGATGTAGCTCATCAGTAGAGTGTTTGCCTAGCATTTGTAAAGTCCCAGAGAGAAGATAGTAGGTTCTCTTCAATTTTAGCAGTGGATTGTGGGAAACTCCTCTCAATGGAGACCATAACCTTTTCTGCAGAGGCTCTGAGCAAAAACCCGGAGCAGTCAGTCCTTCCCTATTATTTGGTGCTCACATCAACAAGTACATAAGAAGCAGGCCCCTTGTCCCACTAGAGCCAGGAGGATCAGAGGTTCAAGGCCATCCTTGACTACATAGTGAG
>NW_022196896.1:63606449-63617034 GCF_008632895.1 Mastomys coucha | reverse complement strand
GAGAGGTAGAAAAAGAAGAAACAGGGTTGGTTGGGTAAAGCCAGGGAGCACTGAGTATCCATGGGAGAGTATGGACCAGGCTGCAGAGCAGCCCCCAAGGGCTCAGCTCCCAGGTTACCACCAGTTTTGCAGCAGGCTTCTCTGTTGGTCTTGGTCTAGCTGCTTTGATATCCGCATATTGATGTCCTGCTGGACCCTGGATCCATCTTTGGCTGGGCAGGGTGGTGGGGTGGAGGGATGGAAGAGAGTGTGATGAGAGATACAGTCTTTGATTAGACACAGCAGACAAGACTAAGTGAGATCTTTTTTCAGAAGCTGTAGGGATACAGGGGAGAGCCCTCCTGGCCATCTTCCCTGCCTGTGATCTAGGTCGGCTGGCCGAGTGGCCAGAGGCTCCGGGGCTTCAGAGCTTGGAGCGTCCCTGTGTTGCAAGCCTGGCAGGTGGGGTGCTTAAATATTTATCACAAACAGAAATTGATATTGGAGAACTAAACTCCGAAAAAAGGAAATTGAAAGCCAAGGGAGGGTGGGACCTCGGCATCCCAATTTGTAGCGGCCAGCCCCTGAATATTTCATTAGTTCCTCCAAGTGCTGCAGGGGCCAGATGTTGCGGAGGTGAGCAGTTCTTGTTATAAACGCACACCAGTGCGCCTCCCTAGCAGCATGCAGCTCATCATTCTGGGGCTGTGCAGAGGTCAGATGCAGAGGTGCCTTAAAAAAAAAAGTGAATAAGAATGTGGTGTGCAGGGCAGGGCTTGTGGTGGGTGGGGCAAGGCTTGCTTAGAGGGAGGGATAGGTAGGAGAAACTTGTTGAAACTGAAATGACAACCGGGAAAAGGAGATGGGGTATGAGAACAGGGGCTGACTGGAATGAATCAGACTTTTCATTCTGCTGTTCCTTATGTCTGTGCGTAGGGAGAGAGATAAGACCTTAATGAATGTGTGCTGTTTGACTCGGACAGTGCCAAGTCAAGGAGCCCTACGCCTCCTGCCAGTGACAAAGCCTTCCTCATGTGAGACAAAAAAGAAACCCTTTCAGGGGCTGAGTTCAAATGTTGACAGTATGTGAGAAAGTATCCACCACTGGCTTTATCTCTCCAGGTGTTTGTGGAGGCCTGAAAACTGCTCCCCTGCAGAGATGAGCTAAGCTGCCTCTTTGTTCAGTGGAATGTAATGAACCCAATTCTTGTTTACCTGTATGAGATCCTCTTGCCTGCCTATTCAACCGTGGGTAGTAGTAAGAACACTGAGCTTCCATGGTGCTGCACTTTCTCTGTTAGAAAACACTTGAGCCCAACTTTTCTGTCTATGTGCCTATGGGGTCTGCCGTTTCTTCATTCCCGTGCTACCCCACTTAGGTCAATTCCTAGAGCCCTGCAGGAGTCAGCATCTCAGACTTGGCGAAGAACAAACCACCACCATCACCATCATCATCCACACTACTATCTTTATCATTATCTTACTCTGTCCTTGACTCGTGAGCTGATCTATTCCTTAATGGAACCATGTCAATATAAACTCTGGCCATTTTACAGTTGAGGTAACTGAGGGATAATAAATCGGGTCCATGGGAGCCAAGAGCTATTATGAGGCAGAGCAGCACATACCCTTGGATCAGGTCTCCGATCTGCAATTCCCTTTAGGTCTTCCTAGCTCAAATGCAGATGACACTAATCTGTGTGCTTGTTCTCTTTGCTTCTGCCATTGACAGTACACACCACTCTGGATGTTGGCTCCGTGTGCCCAGAACCTGAAGTTGCTCAAGGCCAGGAAAATAGCAGGTGAATGTCTGAGTGGATAACAGGAGAAACTGGCAGGGAGATCAAGCTGGAAGAGAATGTTCTGGATTTTAGGTTGTTGGGCTCCCTCTAGCTCAAAGCTCCCTGTGGATAATGCCTGTGGTCTCTCCACAGAGGGACCCTGGCTTTTCAGAGGGAGGGGAAGGGAACGGGGCAAAGTGAGGAAGAAGTGGATTGCCACCAAGCCTGAATTCTGTGCTCTGGGGCTGCATGTGTGGGTGGAAGGAGGGAGCTGACATCTACAAGGGGTCGTCTTCTATGCACCTCACCCTCCCCGACTGAAAACAAAGAAATAAGTGTAACTCTTTTTTAAAAAAATTAAAAAACAAAAACAAAAACAAAAAACAGGGTGGGAAGCAATTGAAGACACCCAAGGTCAAACCTCTAACCAGCACAGGTGCATAGGCACATGCACATACAACACATACAGAAATAATGGAGAGTCAGAGAGACGGAGAGACAGACGCCAAGACACAGAGAGAGGCTACTATGCAGTCATAGGCCTGGCCTGCCTCCTTAGGCACACAAGCTCCCTTCCCTTCCAGAGACGCTGGAGAGCAGCTGCCTGGGAGAGAGGAATTGGAAGCTCTGGTCATCCTAGTTTCTTTGGGGTCAGGCCACCCACTGTTAGGGCGTTCCCTGAGCCCAGCTGGGAAACTCTGAGAAGGAGAGGCCACCCCCTCTCCTCCAAGGACAGCATTGCATGGCCCCGCAGGCAGAAGCATACACCCTCTCTCTTCATGTGCAGCCCCTCCTGTCTGGGGACTTGCCCCTTCTCACCTCCCATCCCCCCCACCCCCCCACCCGCTTATGGTCCAGATCCCAAGGTATTACTTCTGAGTGAATTGGAAAGGCGATTGACCACAGATTGCTCACCTGGGTGCAGCTTAGTCCTGAGTTCCCTCTGCCCCTACCGGCTGGGCGCATCCACAGGAAGCCCATCGTGCAGAGGCTGGAATTCTGTCTTATTGGAGGGGGTGAAGTACAGACTGAACTGTTACCGCAGCCCTAAGGCTCAGGAGAACGAAGCCTCTGACCTGGGTAGAGAGCTTGCATTCCAGTCAGTCAGGGTCAGTAGTCTTGCCAAGGAAGGTGGGGCCACCCCAGGAAGGCAGGCTCACCTCAAGCCTGCTGAAGAGTAGAAGGAATAATTAATCCTTGGGTGAGGTAATGTCTTTTTCCTTCCCAGAATTCCCAGCCCTAGGGCTGTCACTTCAGATCTGCCATGTTGGCTCTGCTCACCCGAGTCCCAGTTTGCCCATTTTCTTTCAAATGCTGGTCAGAGCTAAGACTACTTCTCTTCACTCTCTAAAGCTCCTTGCTAGTGGGTGTACATCTACAAGAGGGCTGACCGCCATGCTTGCTTAACCCCAACATAACTCTTTTTTCTTCTCCATTCTCCTCCTCCAGGCAGCTGTTGAGATTTATAATTTGTTTACTCTTGAGATTTTTCCTAAGAGGAAGCCCTGATTTCCCTAGTAATGTAACAACTTTGGTGAGACTCTCCCATGTTTTCAGTAAACGAATAACAAGTGTCGTAAGGGAAAGATGCCCACTTGCCTCTGTGTGTATGTGTGTGTACCTCTGTATGTGTGTGGTTCTGTGTGCGTATCTCAGTGTATGTGTGCCTGTGTGTGTGTGTTCGTCTCTGTATGTATATGGTTCTGTGTCTGTGCCTTAGTATATGTGTGCCTGTGTGTATATGTATGTGTGCCTCAGTGGTGTGTATGTGCTTTTGTGTGTGTGTCTCTGTATGTGTGTGGTTCTGTGTGTGTGCCTGTGTGTACATGTGTGTATACCTCTGTGTATATGTGTGTGCCTCTATGTGTGTGTGTGTCTGTGTGTATACCTCTGTATGTGTGTGTACCTCCCAGTGGTGTGCATATGCTTTTGTGTGTATGTGCCTCTGTATGTGTGTGGTTCTGTGTGTGTGTGTATGTACACACCTTTGTGTGTCTGTTTGTCTTGGCTATGGTGTCTGGCCTGAGACACATCCTATACTGACATAAAGGGTAGGACATATGACTCCAGAGTCACAGACACGTTGAAAGGTTGAGGCCCAGATGCAGCAGCTTTCCCGTCTCTCCTCAGTCTCCTCAGTTTGTCAGTGCCTCAGCCACTGACAAGCCCCCTGGTGAAAGCCTGCCTGTTGATCTGCAGCTGCTGACAGAATCACCAGGTGCCTGTACTTCCTCACTTCCCAAGTGTGATCCTTAGACTAAGGGACCTCAAAGGGCCACCAGTGGTGACATACACCGTTGATGAGTACAGCTCAACTGGAAGTGCTTCTCCTAACATTTCTAATCTGAAATGATTTCCCATCCCTCCCCTGGTGCCTGCTGGGAACCAGAAACAGCATGACTGAAGGCTTATGCTGTGAACCCATTCCCTTCCTTTGGTTCTATAAAAAGGAACCCTATTCTACCTCATGGTCCTGGACTATCCTCATGGGCTCGACCATACTGTCTGCTATCTAAGGTGTTGGGGCCTGAACTCAGAGCATCCACCATGTTATTGTCCGTCAGCCTGCCCATGGCATTAATTTATTTTAAAATCAACTCCTCACCCAAAAAAGGCAATCCACTCCAGTGTCTCCCTAGAAGCCCATACCTGAGACCTTCAGTCATGCAGATGTGCTCCCCCTGGGAGCCATGCCCAGGTGTAGACTCCAACAAGACCCTCAGTGGAGGGTGAATCTTTGAGCATCAAAGGTAGGTATGTGGAGAAGGAGGAGCTCAGTCCAGGCAGGTGACAGAGCTAATGATTCTGCGATAGAGCATCCCCAAGAGCAGCATGGTCCTGAGAACCTTTCTTAGCTGCTGAGGTTGAAGTGCACAACTGTTCCTCAGCGAGTTTGGAACATCCCTGTAGGGGTTTTAAGTCCAGTGTTTCTCAACCTGTGGCTCGAGACCCCTCCAGCAAACCTCTATCTCCAAAAGTATTTACATCATGATTCGTAACAGTAGCAACATCACAGTTAGGAAGTGGCAACAAAATTGATTTTATGGTTGGGACGGCCACAGCATGAGGAGCTGTATTAAGGGGTCATAGCATTAGGAAGGTTGAGAAGCACTGTGTTAGAGGGTCACAAAAGAGACAGAGATTTACTCCCCACGTCTCCAAGAAAGCCTGGGCACCTGTCCCTCACCTCGAGGGTAGGTCTGTCAGGGTGGGTAGCATTTGGGTTCTGGGGGTGGTGGGTTGCTTAAAGCGTGAGCCTGGAGTGGTTTTGGTGGCCCCTCACCCAGCATCCTAGCCCCCTGAGTGATGCTTTCTGAGACAATAGAGTCTCTGTCATGCAGAAGGACTCTCATGGTTCCCCTATTTCAAAAGGACCTAAAAGGTAATTTCAAAACTGTTTTCATTATAAATCATGGGCAGAGAAACAGAACAATGAGACAATAATATAAACAATCAAAAATAAATCTTTAAAATAATGGAAGCTCCAGAGACAAATCAGTGGTGGGATGTGTATTACTCCTGCAGAGGACCCAAGTTTAGTTCCCAGCACACATATCAGGTGGGTACAACTCTCTATAATTGAAGCTTCAGCTCCAGGGTACCCAACCCCTTCTTTCTGGCCTCTGTGAGTATCTGTACACACACACACACACACACACACACACACACACACACAAGAAATTGGATTGGCTAACTTCAAGTTAAATTATGTTAATGTGTTCTACCCAAAACCTCATTAGCACAGAAATGGGCTGTTAGGAAACGGTGTGGTTTTCTGTCTTACCCTGGCTTCTAGACAGATAAACATCCTCAGTTAAGTTTGCAACAGGAACTCCATTTTGACTTCTAGGCTTGTACTGCTTACCTTTCTATTGCTGTGATGAAACAACGTGCTCAAAGCAACTTCTAAAACAAAGAGTTTATTTGGGGTTTATGGTTTCAGAGAGTTAGAGTCCGTGATGGCAGAGCAGAGACAGTAAGAGTCTGGAGCAAGACCTGAGAACACACATCTCCAACCACAAGCAGGAGGTAGAGTACTGTAGATGGAGGGAGGCCTTTGAAACTTCAAAGCCCACCTCTTCCTACAAGGCCACACCTCATAATCCTTCCCAAACAGTTCCATCAGCTGGAGGACCAAGTATTCAAACAGATGAACCTGTGTGGGGATTCTCGGACAAACCACAGTAAGCCTGTTTTGATGGAGTCAAAACAATGGGCTCTTGTGGTTTTCACAAAGTAAAACTGAAATGTCCAGCTCAGTCCTTTCCCTGGATCCGACACGTACCATAAAGCATACAGGTCCAGCTGTGCAGCAGCCTTTCCTTCAGGTGTGGTGGGGCAGCACAGCTCAGCCTGATTGTAGCCCTTGCTGTTTCTGAGCCACAGCCCTGGCTTAAAAGCCTCCACTGGGCCAAGCCTTTTGTCAGTTGCCTCTCCTTTGGGGAAATTTTTAAAACAAACCTTCCAATTGTTTATGGCTATCCATATAAAGCTGAACTTTTCCCTAGAAGGGAATAAAAGTTTATAGTCGAGCCAAATGTAAGTGATCCCAGCCTAGAAACATTGGTTCAAGTCATCCAGAGTAGTGGGTTCCAGTGTGGAAACTGATCAGTGAAATCCTCATATTTATAAAACAAAAGAAAGTCATAAATCAGGGCACTTTTCAAGCATATAGATAGAAATATCAGGCAGAGGAGAGTCTGAAATCCCAGCACAATTAACGTTTCCTGTGAAGGTTGCTGAGATAGAAACCATGCTCATTTTACACAGAGACAATTTCAAACAAGAGTGTTAAAATAGAAGCCAACCATGCAGAAGTTCTTCTAAGTGACCTTGAGTATACATAGTGCCACATTGCCACCCCGTGAGCCTGAGGTGTTCTCTTAAGACTTCTAGGGACCTCAACTCAACTCAGCCCGATGATTGTAGCTTTGGCACCAACAGAGCATTTCAGGACTATCCAGTTGAGAGCATAGAGCTGGGAATTTTATTGAAGATACTTTAATATAGACTTGAGTGTGAAGGTTAAGAGAAAGAGATGCACAGAAGAAAGTGTGACACACTTAGGAAAAAGCAAGATACGGCCCACGGTAGGTAGGTATGGGTTTTTCCAAGACAGGACAAGCAATGCTCTTAGCCATAAGTACAGTACACTTTTGGTGACTCTCAAGTTAAATCTTAGAAGATTTCTAAAGAACCACCCCCCCCCCAAAGATATATGAGGAGTTGCCTTCAATGAACTTATGGAAGTATTTTTTTTTTTTTTTTTTTGGTTTTTTGAGACAGGGTTTCTCTGTGTAGAAATATAAACAAAGCTGTTGGCTGTCCCGGAACTCACTCTGTAGACCAGGCTGGCCTCAAACTCAGAAATCCACCTGCCTCTGCCTCCCAAGTGCTGGGATTAAAGGCGTGTGCCACCACCGCCCGGCTTTCAATGAACTTATAATATTAGAAGGCAAATCAGAAGGCAGTAGGGTTGTGCCAGAGCCTAGTGTATGCCCTTTCCCTGTAAATGGGTTTTCTGGTGATGTTACTAGAAACTACAGATTCATGGCTGGGCAGGGAGAAATGCCTAAATACGTTGTGAACTGTACTAGAATTCTTGCTTTACTGCTGGCAAAGACCCCAACTTCTCGCTTTTTATATCCCCCAAATTTCTCCTGCCTGGTATGGTATAGTAGACTTTCCAGAGGAGACTATACGAGGTCCCCTTCTTCCCGGATCTGCTTCTCAGGATGAAGATGGGGCTGATCATCACTGAGGCATGCAGGGTTCACCTGGGTTCTGGGAATTGAACTCGGGTCTTCTTGCTCCAATGACAAGTTCTCTACTGAGGGAGCCATTCCCTCAGCTGACTACTTCACTGCTTTATCCTAAAAACTAAAATAAAGGAAGAAACAGTCTTCCAGACACAACCCTTCTCCCTTGAAAGATCCAAGATGTCGGTCAGAGAGACAGAGGAGGGGCATAGAAGGCTCAGAGAGAAGTGTTTCTCGCAGATCGTACAATGTTTCCTAGTCAGAGCATCAGAAAATGTGGAGGCAAATAAACGCTTTTACAGATGAAAGCATTTTTAACCTGACTTAGGAAGTCACTGTTCAAGGAGCCCAGGAGACTGACTAAAAGCTGGGAAAAGTTACAGCTGGTTTTAGGCCACAGGAAAGAGGCAGACGCACACTGCGCACAGCCTGCTTGAGCTCTTTTTAAAGGCAAGACTCCCGTCAGGGGATGCCTGTATCTTGACTTAGCTGCAGAAGAACAGCTGGTTAGTTAGGAAAGGGGGGTGGGGCTGGAGAAACAACTCAGTTGGCACAGCTCTCTCCTAGTGTGTTAATCAGGGTTCTCTAAAAGAACAGAGTTGATGTGATGGACCTACAGGAAGAAAGATTTATTACATTGTTTCATGTCATTCTGGTTGTGTGGTCTATCAGTGGCTGTCTTTACACCCAAGGGGCTAAGAACCCTGTAGCCACTCAGTCTGAGGTTGGATGCTTCCGTAGTCACAATATACCTGCAGGCCTGGAGGATTTCTAGATAGCCATAGATCCTTAGTTCATTGTGGAATGTTGAAGAAGCTAGGTTCTGACATCATTGGAGGATGGTGGCGGCAACAGGAGCACAAGCAGAGTAGATGCATTCATCAGCAGGCAGTGAAGGCAAAACTCTGAATGCAAAAAGCAAAACTTTCCACCCTCAGACATCCTTATATGTAGACTGTTACCTGAAGGTAAAATCTACCATAAGAGTGAGTGTTTCCCTAGTCAGTTAATCCTAGGCATACCCTCACCAGCCTACCCAGAGGTAAGTCTCCAAGCTGACAACCGAGATTAATCATTACGTTTGGAATACACAAAGTGCTACTTCAACCCCCATTTTCAGAAGTTCAAGGTCAGGCAAGCAAAGTGGCTTCCCAAGTAAAGCATTTTCAGAGCTTGGCCATCTGAAGTCATCTCCTAGAACCCATGATACAGTGATAGGAGAAAGCCGGCTCTGCAGACCCCAACAGGTACATTGTAGCACATGCCTGTTCTCTCTCTTTCAACAACAACAACAACAGCAATAATAATAATAGTTTGAATTGCATCATGGGATTTTTGTAAAACTTGTTTTATGGGCAGAGAAACACCATTCATGAGTCAAGGTGGGAAAAGGCTGGGCTTTCTAGAAAATGGTGGGGATTTTCCCAGAATAGAATGTATTCCTCTTTTTTTTTGCCCTTATATGGGGCTTCCTAATATGGCATGGTATCAGATGCATGATGGGATCAAAGGATTTTTGCAAGGCCAGGGATGTGAAGATGCATTTGTTACTTGTATTGTCTGCCAACATGACAGGACCTAGAATCGTCTAAATTAGGCTAGCCTCTGACATGCCTATGGGGATCCATCCAAGTTAGGTTATCCTCTGGGCCTGCCTGTGGGGGGTCATCTAGACTGGGTTATGACCTAGACCAGCAGGCCATTCTTTGGTGACAGGTTCCTGAGGGGAGGGAGCAGCGAATCAGAAGTTAAAGATGTTAGGGAAATGAGGTCAGGAGGCCTTGCACAAGCCATGTCTGATGTTAAGCAAGTTTGTTAGGAAGTACACCATGTTCTAGACAGTTTCCAGGGGGAAACAGGACAGTCAGCAGAAAAGTGTCACACAGCAGGATAAAGTCAGCAGAAAGTTAATCAAGCAATGCTGCACAGCAGGGGTATAGGATATCCTCTGTGCCACAAAGTGAGCATTCAGTGACCTTGGGACTCACAGCCCTTCAAGGGAGGGGAAAGGTGAGATCTCTGGATCCCCAGACTGCAGTTCCTCCAAGGCCAGGCCCCAGGCCATCACCGGCCTTGCCAAGCATAAGCTTGGCTTTAGACAAGGTGTTACCTGTGACAGCTCACATGTGGAGGTCAGAGGTCAACTTTCAGTGCTAGTCTCTCTTCCTTTTTCTTTTTCTTTCCACTGTGTGTGTCTCAGGTACCAAACTCGGGTTTTTTTGACTTGGCAGCAATCACCTTTACCACTGAGCCTGCTTATCAGTCACTCATCTTTTAAAATTATTATTATTATTATTATTATTTTTACTTTTGTGAATACATGTATAGAGTGTATGTGTGTATGTATGTATGTATGTATGTATGTATGTATGTATGTATATATCTGTATGCCACATGTGTGGATGGCCTTCAGAGGCCAGAAGAAGGTGCCAGAGTTGTAGTTATAGGCAGTTGTGACATACCTGATGTGGAGGATAAAGCTCAGGCTGTCTAGGAGAGCGTAGGGGCCTCTTAACTGACAACCTTCTCTCTAGCTTCCTCCTTTTTTTTTTGTTATTGATTTTTGTTTGTTTGATTTTTGGGATAGGATTTCTCACTGGCCTGGGCTTACTTGTTTGGTATTCTGGTTGGCCACTGAGCCCCTAGAGGTCTGCCTGTCTGCATTGGTGTACTCTACAATACCAGGGTTTTCAGTGGATTTTGGCTGGAGGTCCTCATGCTTGTACTGGCAAGCATGTTACTGCCTGAGCCAGTCCCCCACCCCCTAAAGATTATTATTTTTTTAAATGAACTGATCCTAAGATCAACTGAAATTTGTAGCCCTGTTTCCAGGGGCAAAATCAGGAGGTTTGGTGAACAGCAGCTTATCACAGGCAGGGGTTTGGGGTGGATAGGTGAGTAGTGCCTCTTCCACAAGCAGTCTGGCCACACACCCTGCTCCCACCCCACTCAGGAGCCTCTTCTCCAAAGAGCCTATGGTGCTTACTGTGTGTGCTAACACAGGAAATACATCCTTCTTCACACCCATAGTGCACAAGGGCTCAGACAAACCGGAGCGCTGGCCAG
>NW_022196896.1:63601315-63606439 GCF_008632895.1 Mastomys coucha | reverse complement strand
GGCTTTAGCCTCCTTCCTTCTGGGGTCTGACGGTCAAATCTCATATCTGAGTCAGGTAGGCCAGGGAGAACTCAGGCAGCCATGATTTCTGAGGAAGGCCCTTGCCCAAAGCTGTGATGTATGGCTGGCTGTATTTGCTTCCACACCAGACAAACATTGTTCCGGCTGAGTAGGATCTAAGACACAGGAAACTGAAGGCTTGTCTTCAGTCTCTCCTATCCTCTGCCTGCTTTGGGGTGGCCTTGTTTCCTCCTGGCCTTCTCCCTCCCATATGTGCCTCACCCTCTGCACTTCCTGCTTGATTTCTCAGAGAAGAATGTAGAGAAACAGATTTATAGATCAATGATGGTGTCGATTCCCATGAGCTCAGGAAAATACAGAATTTAAATCAAGAAAGGGAAAGTGTATTTGCACAGTATCTTTTTTTTTTTTTTTTTTTTAATGACCCAATGTCATTAGTAATCTTAAACCTAGGAGCTGGGGACTGGGGGAATGGGAGGGGGGCGGCCTGGCACAGTCCAGAGAGAAGGTGCTTAAAAAGAAAGAGTCTGCAACTCGAGAAACAGATCCATAGGTAAATGTTTGCCTTGCAAGCTTAAGGACCTGGGTTTTCTCCTTAGAATCTGTAAGTGGGGCATGGTGTCAAACACTTGTAATCCCAGCAGAAAAGGTCAACAGGCTTCTGGGGTTTTCTGGCCAGCCAGCCTGTCCTACTTGGTGAGTTCCAGGGCAGTGAGGGATTCAGTCTCAAAAAAATAAGGAGTGACAACTAATGTTGACCTCTGATCTTTGTATTTTATAGGAGTGCATGAGTGTGTGTGTGTGTGTGTGTGTGTGGTGATAGATGCCTTTACTCACTGAGCCATCTTGCCTTGTTTTTATGTTTTCAGTTTGGGCCTCTTGTTGAACGCTGATCTCTCTGAATTAGCTAGACTAGCTGGGCACCAAGCCCTCAGGGTGTTCCCGGCTCTGCCTCCCTAGTACTGTAATACAGGCACTGGAGGCCATGCCCAGCGATTACCACAGTTTGTACATTTTACCCAGAACCAATCCTGTCTAGCTAGAGGAGTCCTAGAGGGTCAGGCATAGCATCCAAAAGCAAAACAAAACAAAACAAAAAACCCACCAAAACAACAACAACAACAGCAGCAGCAGCAGCAGCAGCAGCAGCAGCAGCAGCAGCAGCAGCAGCAACAGCAACGCCCTTGCCCAGAACCTTTTTGTGATGCTATAAACAGATTCCCCAGATGCTTGTATCCCAGGAAAATGACAAACATCATTTTTACCACCCCAAGGAGGTTTCTAGACTTGCTTGCCAGATATCAGAGAGCTACAGCTGGCCCACAATCCCTCACTCTTAAAATGGGAGCATCTCAACTAGAGGTGCCCCTCCTCCTATGTATCCCGGAGTTACACATTCCTTCTCTGTAATTCCTTGCCCTACCCCACTACCCAGGAATCAGGGACAGCCTGGCTGCAGGCTCATACTATGAAACTCACCCTTTGCACATAGTGGGTCTGGTGAACACCTGCTAGGATGGCAGGTGCTTTTGTTTGTTTGTTTGGTTTGTTTGTTTCTGTCTAGGAAAAAAGGAACTGGACCAGGGACATGTGGATGCTGGTAGGACCAGGGACTATTTATTAAGAAAGACAGTGTTTCCAAGTGAGGAAATGGGCCAGAGCTTGGGAAACCATCAAACCCTCTGAAACCCAGAAGAAACAGCTCTACCTGAGAGCCTGAACTTATGCTGTCTTTCCACCTATGGCACTGGATGGAGCCTGAACCATCCTCAGAGCCTCTGCCATGCTGCTGTCCTGTCTGTCTGCCCATGGCATTAACAGCTCTCCTAAGAAACTTCTCATTTCATTGTTTTTGTGATTGTTCAATTTTATTTTTATGTGCATTGGTGTTCTGCCTGCACGGTACGTCTGTGTGAGGGTGTTGGATCCCCTGGAACTGGAGTTACAGACAAGTATGAGCTGCCGAGTGGATGGTAGGAATTGAACCCCGGTCCTCTGGAAGAGCAGCCAGTGCTCTTAATCGCTGAGCCATCTCTTCAGGCTCTCTAATCAACTTTTTATGCAGAGGCATGATGTGCTACATAGTCCTCTCACCTCAGACCTTTCATTCTGAGCCTAGGCCAACCTGCCCTCCCACACCCTGCCTCCTATTGGATGAGATGTAGCCCCTTTCCCACACATTCTACACTGTATGGGTTGGGAGCATGTGGGATAGGGATGTTGTCTGTGCTCTGCGATGCCCATGTAACTGGCCTGGCAAGACTGAGGGTACACTAAGGAGATACTGTGCTCCTTCAGACTGTGGACCCCTCCAATTGAAATGCCCCAAGAATCTCACCTTGGGAAAAGAAAGGGACTAATATCTATGCCAGATAGAGAGTAGACTTTCCCCCTGGAAAGATCTGTAATGTGTTGGATCCCCTTGAAGGAGAATGGAATCGATCATGGGCTGGACCCCAGCTTGACTGGAAAGGCTGAGCTCCCTTTGTCTCCTTTCAATGTGGCCACACTGAATAGGTCTCCCTGCCCTTCTTTTCACTATTAATTTGTCTCTTTGAATTGGTTAATTGAGAATGGGTGGCTGAACTTGGCTCGTTGGGACTGCCAGAGGCACGGGCTGACTCTAGAGTCCATCACAAATGGGAAACTATCCATCTGGGGTGGCACTTATCCAGGCTGGTCATTCCTCTGCATGGTGGTTGATGCAGCCTATCACCCCAGGCTAACCTAAACATGTTGTTAGAGGCACACGTTGTGGTCTGGTGGGATTTTCAGGTGCTTGGGTTTTTGGTTTTGTTTGTTTGCTTGTTGTCTATCTAGGAAAAAAAAATATATACTAGCTCCATAGTATCCGTGTGCACCAGGGACACATGGATGGATACTGGTAGAAGCAGAGACCATTTGTTAAGAAAGACAGCATTTCCAAGGGAGCAAGTGGGCCAGAGCTTGGGAAAAGGTCAAAGGCTCAATGATGAATGTTCTACAAAGGATGGCACTTTTATAACCAATGTGGTGGGCTTTGAGTCATTCGCATAGAGAGCACCCGAGCTCTTGTCTAGTGGAGCCCTAGGTCAGATGCTTTTTCTGTCTTCTGCCTTTGGTTTCTTTTATATGCTGATTTTGACCTCACTTGTACCTTACTCTTCTATAATGTGGTCTCCCCCTGAGAGTGGTGTGTGTGTGTGTGTGTGTGTGTGTGTGTGTGTGTGTGTGTTGAGCTTGGAGGTGGGAGATGGAGGGTCTGAGTGAGGATGTGGGTGAGCAAGGGGTGGGGAATGAAGGGTGGGGTATGGGTATGGGTATGGAGTGGGAAGTGGGGCGTGGGGTGGAGGCTAGGCTGTTTTTTATTTCCTTTTTTTCCTAGCCTGCGGCCGTTCCAATAGAAGCAGGTGGCAGTGTGAATACCATGCAGTGTCTACCCCAGGGTTTCACTTCCCTGTGGTCTTAGGCCTTGAGATTTAAGTCAAAGGGATAGAGAGCCCTCTTTCTCTGTAGCAGAGTGTCAAGTCATCTATCTAGGAGAGAGTGAAAATATACACTATAATAGTGTTCATGGATAAAGTCAATTCACTTATCTGACACATAGTCTAAGCTCCTAGAATAGGCCAGGGCCCTGCTAGCCACTGAGAATACAAATACCACAGGGAAGATCCCCCCTCCCTGACTCTAGTCCCCAGTCAAGCCTTTGCCCTGGCAGCTTTAATGAGCTAGGATCACCCACCTGTCCTCAATAAGTCAATTAAAAAAAACGAATGATAGTGAAAAGCTAAGCAAAGAGATTTATTCACTGTGACCACATTGGGAAGAGGAACAAACGAAGGGACCCAGTGGCCATGCCTGAAGTCTATCCTCTGACGTTTAGATCTGAATAGAAGGTAAGAGTGTGCGTAGCCAAGCCCCGTTGATCCAGGTGCTGCTCCGGTCTCTCCCGCACAATGGCCTGACAGAACTTGTGGGATCTTGTCCAGGAAAGAGAAAGCTTTTCCTGTCCCAGGATGCTGGGCTTTCCCTCCACAAGCATGAAATCCAGGGCGAAATCTTCATTCTTTGGGGATCATTCTCACAAGAGTCTGGTGGCCAGAGACAAGGCCATAGATGTCTCCAAATGTCCCCTGACTGAGCAACAGGCTTGGGAAGGGTGAGGAAAAGCAAGGGTCAGAGTGGAGGGAGCAGCCCCCACCCCCGCCCCCAAATCACTCTTTCAGTATAAATCTTGTGTCCTGTCTCCAAGATCCTTTTCCCTCCCTGTCCCTCCCTCCCCCTCTCTAATTCCCCTTTCTCTCTGGGTAGCCTCCTCCGTGCTCCCCCCTCGTCTTTCTTCTTTCCTGTTTCCTGCATCTGCCTTTGTACATATCCATTCTTCCAGCAAACAGTGTTCATCTGCACAGGTGTCAGGCAGGGAAGTTGTCTCCTTAGACCAGACTAAGCTCGGACTCACAGCCAGTGTCACTGCTACAGGGCTCCGGTCACAGAAGCAGCCAGCTCAGCGAATATCTTCCCCAGCAATTTGGATTCTAGACCCTTGGGCACCTGCCAGGAAAAGGAGAGGGTTCTGGGAAAGCTGGCACGTAAGGTAGTGGGTTGGCGTAGTCGTCAGGTCTTCATGTTCCCAGGTGGGCAAAGTTTAAATTCACCAAGTGAAATCATAGGATTCTAAAGGGAGTCATTTGTAGGAAAATACCATCATACCGCTATTTCAAAGGCAAAAGTGGACCTCAGGAGTGTGCGAGTTTCTTTTTTTACACACCAGGACAAGTTCCAGCTTGGTTCAGCTCGCATGTCATGATTCCACAAATCTGAGTTGTGGCCGTGGTGGCAGGACAGAGGTGCAGCTCCACCTCAGCTGGGCCTCTCAGCAGTTCGAGGTGTTCCCTCAATCTCATCTGGACTCCAACTCAAAAGAGCACAACTGGATCATTGGCTTCAGTGTAGAAAAGAATTTCAGTATGAGCCAAAAGCAACCTAGCAACAGCTTGAGTCATTGCCTGCTGCCATCACTACCTGCACCATTGCCAGGTACATATGAGGACCGCTCGGTACCCACCCAACTCCCCTCTCCTCTCCTCTCCTCCCCTCTCCTCCCCTCTCCTCCCCTCCCCTCCT
>NW_022196896.1:63591968-63601046 GCF_008632895.1 Mastomys coucha | reverse complement strand
CCCCCTGCACACGTTACCAGCTGGTCTCCCTCCCTTTCTACCTCTCTTTCTCTCCTTCTGTCCTTTTTTTGCCCCCCTTTTCTCTGCCCCTACTCCTCTTCCTGCTCCCTGCTCCCCTCCCTTCCCATGATAAACCTCCTTTTATACTAGGCCTATCATATGGCGTGATTTCTCACAGGGACACCTTGGCAGGGGCCCGCCAGGTGTTCCTCACTCCTGCCTGCCGCTTTATATTTCATTACATTCAGAGTTTATTAAAAGATATCCCAGCATGGATTTTAACATGAGGGATAAGAGAAGGAAGCATGCTTTCAGCGAGTTGAAGGCACACCCCCAGAGCATGGGTGTGGGCTTCTCAAAGGAGAGCCACATTGAGGTCTTTCTAATAGCCTCAAATAGGATCTGGTGGGTTTGAAGCTATCATCCTCAAAAGGTTGTCAAGGGACCTGGATGAGACAACAGGGTGGTTCCCGACCTATATACCTGGCAGCCACACAATGGGGGAGAACCTTAGATCACAAGGTTGTAGGAAAGTAAGACATCTTCACGCTGAACAGTTCAGTCTTGGGAGAGAGCAATGAAACCCTATTCAAGGTTGTGTACAGTTGTTCTAATTTAAAATATCTCTCCATAAAAGGAACCTTATCTCCGTGTCAGCCTGGGACAGGAATAACCCAAGTTGTCTTGTAAAGAAACACATGAAATAATCCAGTAAAGCGATTTCTTTTCCTGGGAAGCCGAACCCAACCTGGGCTAGTGAGCCCGAGACTCAAGATGGCCTCTGTCTTCGGTTCCTAATCCAGTTGGTGACCGTGTCTCCTTCCTTTGGTGGGGGTCGCACCTCACAATCTGGTTCAGCTAGCTGAAGTGTGGCGAGGAAGGCGGGGCTAGAACTCAGGAACATCTAGGGGGCCCCTGTCTGGCTACCTCGCATTGGTGGGAGAAAACAATCTCACACCAAGGAAATGTGGAGAGTCTGGCATCCCTGCTTCTCATACGGGGAAGGGCTTCAATCAGACCCAGCATCTAGGAGCTGCTTCTCCTTCCACTCCAAGTCATTTTTCTGTCCTGCGTCAACAGGGCAGCAGAGACATCACCGTGGCAGAGGGAGGTACCTATGATCTCGCATAGGTCTGTGAGAAAGAAAGAAACAAAACAAAACAACAACCGGAAGCCTTACCCAGCAACCCCAGTGTGAGCCCCAGGTCCCTTGTGGGTGGCCTGGTGACATCTCAGCAGTTGCTTTCCTCCTGCTCTCTGTGGCCAGACACTCCTCAGATTACACTGGCATTTGGGGATTGGGATTTGGCCATGTATTTGAGTTTTTCCTCTTCATTTGCACAGAAACCTGAGCAGCGTCTGTGGCCTGATTGTGCCATTAATCATCCTGTGACTGAGCTTGCAGACCCAGGAAACGCTGTCTCTTTCTTCTTTTCTGTCTTTGTGGTTTTATTTTTATTTATTGTTTTGGTCTGTAATTTCCAATAAGGATGGGACGGACTCTTCTTCTCTCCTCTCCTCTCCTCTCCTCTCCTCTCCTCTCCTCTCCTCTCCTCTCCTCTCTTCTCCTTTCCTCTCCTTTCCTTTCCTCTCCTGTCCTCTCTTCTCCTCACCTCTTCTTTTTCTCTTTCCTCCTCTCTTTTTCCCTGTCTCCATTCTCCTCAAAGAGCTGGTCCAAGAGGTGGGGCTGGCAAATACACTAATCCACATTGCAAACATGCACACACACACACACACACACACACACACACACTCCTCACGCACACACATTTCTTTATTCCTTCTCAAGAAGTGGTTTGCTTATAGCCAAAGTGCTAATTAATCAGGAAAAGACACATTCACCAGAGAAAAATCACAGGATGGAATAAATGATTTTATGGAGGTCAGAATAGTGCCGTCTGTTCCTTTCTTTGCCTTTCCTTTAAAATAGAAAACCCTGGCGAGGAGGAGAATGAAGGCCCCTTTCAAAGGCTTTTGGGGCTTGACTCTCAAGGGACCTCTTCAAGATGCTGACTCTTGGCCAGCTGCTGGCCACTGCAGCCATCCCATGCTGACGGGTAGATTATGCAGTGCCCAAGTTTTGTCCAGGGCAGACATCTGCCTTTTCTCATCTCTGGCTAACTCAGGACCCTAACCTCCTTGTTGTGCGGTTAAGACCACCATCTCCTGTACAGGGAAGGCCTACTTGCCCTCTAGTGATGCCTACACAGCGCTGGAGTGTGAGCAAGCACAGGGTGGCCTTTCTTAGACACTTTCCATTTTTCTTTTTCCCTTTCTATTTCTATAGGCCTGGTCCCAAGACCCACAAAGAAGCAGTCACACACTTCCATAGTCCCTTCATTCAGACACAGACCTGAACAGGAGCAAAGCACATGGCTCACTGAACCCATCTGGGGTAAAATGTTAAGGTGTTCTTTCCCTCCCTCCCCCACCTCTTACACACACACACACACACACACACACACACACACACACACACACATGCAATGCACACATGCACGTTCGTGTGTTTCACAGGAGCCTCTGGCGGGAGTGCACCCATCTTGAACATCTAGCCCACATTCCTGGGACCTGGGACTTAAGTGTCTGCAGCTGTTATGTAGGGAGTTACCGTGGACTCAGCCCCATAGTTCCTGAACTAGAAGGGCTGAGCCAGGGGCTCTACCGGGGACACAGCTGCTAATGCCATTCCCCTTTCCAAATGGAGAAAATATGCTAACATCTAGATTGAGCTGTAGCTCTACATCTGTCTGTTGAATTTATTATGATTACTGTCATCACGATTATTATTATTGTTATTATTACTATTGTTATTATTATTATTGCCATGCAGGAGATGGACCTATGGCCTTATATGTGCTAAGCACGTGTTCTACCCAAAAGCCATGTCCCAGTTTCTTGGAAACAATTAATTAACTAATAAATACAGAGTGCTGTTGTGTGGCCTAGGCTGGTGTGGAACTTGGAGGAAGCAATCGTCATCCTCTTCCTCCTCTCCCTCCCTCTCCTCATCACCCTCTTCTTCCTCCTCCTCTCCTCCTCCTCTCCTCCCCTCTCCTCTCAGTTCCCTGAGGATCTGACTCTCCAGGTACTTGCTGTTGTGGCCTTTTCTGCTCTACCCTTCACCCCTGTCCCTTGATGCAGGAAGACAGCTCTCACCTCAAAGGGGATGAGAGATAGTTCATTACGAAGCCAAATATGGGAGACCACGGCCTGAGAACGCAGGTTTGAGTTACACAAATTCCACATTCCAATGTGGTAACAGTTTCATGAAGTTTTTTTTTTTTTTTTTTTGAGTAACAGAACAAAGAAAGTCATTAATCAAGGCACTTTTCAAATACATTGGTGGAAATCCCAGGCAGGCAGGTTGCGTGGAAGCAGCTGTCTTACGAACCTTTCGGTTGGTGGAAGCTAGTGGTCTGTTAATGCATTTCAAAGGATTTCACTTGTAATTCACACGGACATTAATTCAGACACAGAGGTGGACCGAATGTGGCTATTAAGAGGAGCCCAAGCTAAAGACTGCAGCTGGGCTCAGTTCTGGCGACATCCTTACCTCTCCGCAGTCACCAAGTTCTAATCCGTCTCACCCCGCAGCAGGCCTAGCAGAATGTGCTGTGCTTTTTGGAACTTCCATTTGTGTCACTTTCTCCCTTTTAGGTGTGCAGGGGATGGAAACCTGGGCATCTCTAGACATGCTACACAAGTCTTTGAACACATTCCTGTGAACTTTCAACTTTCTGAATGGCCATCTGCTTTTCCGGTCAGGGACTCTGCAGGCTTGGGACAAAAGCAGAGAGGGATAAGTACATTCCAGACAGGATCCAATTTTGGCCCCATGCTTTCCAGTAACCAAGAACTGGAGGCCAGCCTAGCTCTGAGGGGTGCCCTCTAGATCCCTTATGCACGAATAGGCAGACATTTGACTAGGGCTCCTTCCCTTGTGGAAGTGTGGTCTTGTCATTGGCAAACATCTGTGCCCTGGAATTGCCATTACTGGCACTTGAGCCAAAGGACCTTAAATTCCAAGCTCTGAGCCATGCATAGAAACAACCAAGTCATCAGTTACCCGCTGTGCATGCTCAGATTGGAGCCACATCTGTGTCTTAATGGCATGAGGGAAGGACAATGAGAGCATGTGGCTGAGGTGGCGTGTCGTTGCCCACGAGGTGATAACGAGCTTTCCATAGTTAGAACAAAATACCTAGGCAGGTGGTCCTGGGTAGTATAAGAAAGCAAAATGCGCAAACTATACAGAGCAAGCCAGTAAGAGGTGTCTCTCTCTGTGGCCTCTGCTTCTTTCTGTTCCTGACTCCAGGCTCCTGCCCTGGCTTTCCTCAAGGATGGGCATGTAAGCCAAACAAACCCTTTCCTCCCCAAGTTGCTTTTGGATATGGTCTTTATCACAGCAGTAGAAAGCACGATGGTCCTGCCCCCATTGAAGCCATCCACAGGACCAGTGGACTACACTGGCATCCTTCCCAGGTCTGCCATTCTGAACATCTGGTTGGTTGTAACTGCCGTGCAGGTGTTGGAAGATTTGCGTGCTTTGGGAAAATGGGCTTCAGAACAAAACAAGCAACTTAGTCCTGGGTATTAAATGTCAGCCGCCGCCATTATGCTTCCGCTCGCCTGGCATCTTGACGGTTCTCTCTTCTTCCCAGAATCTACTCCCTTCCTTTTTTTTTTTTTTCCAGTGACTGCATTTGCAGCTTTCAGCTTTCATCCTGGCGAACCTGTTTGCTCGCCAAGTGTGATGATTTGCTTGGATGGGGTTGGCTGTTGCACAGCTGCCCTGCAACAATCCTCTAGCGTATATTATCCTCGTCCTGGGTCTGTACGTGAGGAGGGAGCTCCATTTTTTCTGTCAGCTGTCGTCCATAAAGATCTATCTCCTGCCATGGTTGTGCTGTAACAGAATTTGAGACTAGAGTGCTGCCACCCTGCTCCCATGACTTAGAGCCCTGCTTTGGTAATGCCCGGGTGGCTGTGACAGATGTCTTCTGGGTAATTTTGGTTAGTAAAGACCTTGCTGTTTCAGCTGGGAAGGCACAGAGCAGGGATGCTCATCTAGTGTCTTGAGCCTGCTCATATCCTCAGGATAAACCCAAAACACAGCAAGGAGGAACCGACCTCAGTGGGAGATGACAGAGCCTCTCCCATTAGCAGCATGCACAGTGCTAGGAAACACATACATCACCAGCTGACAGAAAAGCTTGATTTTTCAAGAGAAAATGGAAACTAGTCAAGAAAAGAAGAAATGCTTAGAGAAAAACTACCATTTGATGCTCCAGTTGGGGTTTATATTTGATAATTACATTCATTTAATTTGCGAATATTAAAAGGGGAATATATGATGTTCCTGTTTTGTGTGATACACTACATGTCCTAGGCAATACACCTAAGTATCTTAAATGAGCAGTTTACTGGGAATTTGAAAAGACAGAAAAATAAATGGTGAAATTGCTGATTTAATATTAATAAGAGTTTAAAAGCTGTTATCAAAATGTAAAAGAGAAGCTAAAGTTAGGAAATCTGTGGGGTTATGATAGAACTGAAGATAAATTCAGGGTCACCATCACTTTCCTATCCTCTGCTTTGTTTTTAAATTACTCTATCTGTGATACTGTACTAGTTACTTCGCTGTTGCTATGATAAAGTACCACATCCGAAAGCGATGGAAGGAAGAATTTGTTTTGCTTAGGGTTCCACAGAAAGTCACAGCATGGCAGTAGTGAGAGGGAGCTGGCTAGTCACATTTTCGTTGTACACAGGAAGAAGAGAGAACACAGAAACTAGGGCAAAGCTCTAAACCACCAAAGCCTGTGCCTAGTGATGCACTTCATCCAGCTAGTTTCCTGGCAGTTCAAAACTTCCCCAAACAGCACCAACTGGGGACTGAGTATTCAAATATATGAGCCCATCAGGGGCTTTTCTCATCCAAACTACACCAGATATGATAGAAAACATGAATCTTCCCTCAAAGGAACAAGAGAGAGTTTAGTTTAGAGCCAAATATGAGTGTTGACAGTTGAGGAACCCAGATTCAGGCTATCCCAAACACTGTGTTCCAGGGTAGTCACAGTTACAATTGCCACATTCCAGGGTGGTCACAGTTATCCCAAACACCACATCCCAGAGTAGTGTCAGCTTCATGAAGTTTTTTTGTTTGTTTGTTTGTTTGTTTTGTAATAAAACAAAAGGGAGTCCTAAATTGAGGCTTTTTTCCCTCAATAGATTGATAGCAACATCAAGTAGTTTATTACAACAAAGTGGGGCAGTGTCTGCTGTTTGTTTCAGACACTCTCTGATGTCCTCAGCACTTGGGTTGCTAGAAATTAGTAGATAGTATTCCAGAACCACATTCCAGAAGGTTTTCCTTAATAGCAACAAGGGTGCTTAGAGATGAGTGATGGGTGGCTGTTAGGGCCTATGGTGATTTCAGTGAGAATGCCCCACAGAGGCTCATAGATTTGATTGCTTAGTCTTCAGGTGGTGGAACTGTTCAGGAAGGATCAGAAGGTGTGGCCTTGTTGGAGAGGGTGCATCATTGGAAGTGAGCATTGAGGTTTCAAAAGCCCATGGAAGTTTAATTGTTATAGTGGCACAATTGAGGGGAAATGCTGCAGAGGCAGAAGCCAAGAAGACTGTGAGCTTGAGATCAGTCTGGGCTTCACCTTGTGTGTAGAAAATGGCACAGTGGGATAAGAACAAAGGGGCTAGAGAGATGGCTCAGTGGTTAAGAGCACCATCTGCTCTTCTAGAGGTCTTGAGTTCAATTCCCAGCAACCACATGGTGGCTCACAACCATCTGTAATGAGATCTGACACCGTCTTCTGTTGTGTCTGAAGACAGTGACAGTATACTCACGTTCATGAAATAAATAAATCTTTATAAAAACAAACAAACAAAAAAACCCTACTTGTTGTTCAAGTATAGGACCTGAGTTTGGATCCCTACCATCTGTGTACAAAAAAGAAAAGGACAGGGTTGGGGAGGTTTATGGAGAAATGGCCCAGTGGTTAAAACAGTTCCTGATCTTGCAGACGACCTGGTCTTGTGGGTTCATTTCCCAGCACCTATGTTAAACTCTGTTGAGGTTTGTTTTACAATGTGAGATTTGATCTGTCTTGCCATTCACTTTGCGTATGTATGAAAACACGTGTGTTCTACTGCTATTACCAAGAAGTTCTGCATGTTTTGACTGATGATCTTCTTGAGTTTTGTCTCTTGTTCTTTTCTGTCTGGTTGTTCTATCAATTGCCTAGACATAGATGCCAAACTCTCCAACTATACTTAAGGATTTGTGTGCACTGTCTTCTAGTTCTGATTTTAGTCTTAAATTTTGCAGTTCTATTGTTTGATGTAGGTGCATTCATTATATACTCTTCATGGACTGAATGTTTCATTGTGTAACAAGCTTCTCTTTGTCTGGTAGGTTTTACTCTGAGATTTATTTAATCTGGTTAACATAGCCATTTATGCTTTGTTTTGATTAATATTTAAATTCTTTATCCTTTGTCTTTTTAACACCAGCTTCCTCATATCACAATAATTTAAGTAAATTACTTTTAAATAGTATATATATCTTCTGTCAATCACTTGTTTCTTAATTGTTGAGTTTATAATATGTGCTTATATATAATTATTGATACATGTGAATTTAAGTTAAGGCAAACATTACATTTTTGTTTCCTGTTTCTATTTTCCTTTCTCTAGTTATCTTTTTATGTATGTGTGTGTGCATATGTGTGTGCTTGTACACATGAACATATGTGTGTGTGGAGATAAGAGCACAGTCTTGAGTGTCATCTTTAGGAAAACAGTCTACTTTATTTGAGGCAGGGTCTCTTCATCCTCAGCAGCTTTCAGTAGGTCAGACCAGCTGGCCAGTGAACACTAAGGATCTGTTTGCCTCTGCTTACCCAGCGCTAAGGTTTCAAGTATGTGCTACAGTTTCTGGAATGTTCACATGATTTCTAGGCATAGGACTTAGGCCCTTCTACTTGTGAGGCAAACAGTCTGACAGCACAGCATCGCTCCAGGCCTCTGCAGTTCCTTATACACCATTGCTTTATCAACAGTCATCTCAGTGGCTATCTTTAGATAGTTTTAGTAGTGGGTGTTCCATGGTAGTATATTATATATACATAACATAAGACTGCTTGCTATTGTCTAAATATTACCAGTTTGAGCAAAACATAGACAACTCCTTCCAGTAGGTTCTTTTACTTTCCCAGGTTTATAGTATAATTGTCTGAATATTTCCTCTGTACGCCATACAATCACAGAAGTCAATATCATTAATTTTAATTACTAACCAGAATTTAGATGATGAAAAAAGGAGGAGACTGTATTGTACACCATCTTGAGTTTTCATTTTTATCCATTCTCTGAGAATTTCATACGTGTATACAACATAGTTTGGTCAAATACACTCTTCAAGCTCCATCTCTGACTCCTCCCAGACGCCCTTCTGATTTTCATCTGTCTATTTATCCATTCTGATTTTTCAAAAACCATTTATTGTATTATATTTCAAAGATGTATTAATTTTTAATGATGGATATGTGTGTCTGTCTGTGAATGTGAGTGCAGGTGTCCCCAGAGGCTACAAGCATCAGATCTCCCAGGGCTGGAGTTACAGATAACTGAGCTACCTAATGTGGGTGCTGGGAGCTGACTTGGGTCCTCTGGGAGAGCAGTGAGCACTCTTAAAACTGAGCCATCTGTTCAGCACCCCATTCTGATTTTATTAAAACCTTGTTCTTTATTCCTTCCTATTGTTTGAAGAGTTCCATGGCATGTGCAGAACTTACCTCAGCCATTTCTTTTAGACTGCACTGAGTGATGTCAAAATGACTCTTCCTTTCATATCGGGATTCTTCCATTTCATCTTCATCCTTGAAAGATACTTTGTTTTGGTAGAGGATTCCACATTGCTTTTGCTTTTTCTACAGCACTTGAAAAATGTTGTGGCATTTCTTCTCTGGCTTTGTTGAGGAATGAGTGCTATTTGGATCATGCTTCCTGCCTGGGTTGGCAGAATTGCTTTTGCTGCTCTCAGGACTCTTCGTT
>NW_022196896.1:63568212-63591762 GCF_008632895.1 Mastomys coucha | reverse complement strand
TCCTCTCCTCTCCTCTCCTCTCCTCTCCTCTTCTCTTCCTTCTCCCTCCTGCCCTTCTTTCCACCCTCCTCCCCTCCCTTCCTTTTTATTCCTCCCATTCTGTCTATCTCCTCTCCTTCCCACTACCTCCTCCTCCTCTTCCTTCTTCTGTGTTTACATATTTTTGCGTGTGTACTCATACCTGTGTGTAGTTGTGCTCACCTGTGCATGAACATGTACACAAATGCCAGAGGTCAACTTTAGGTGCTTTACTGTATCACTCAACACCCATTTATTTTGAGACAGGAACTCTCATTGGACCCTAATCTTGCCAGCCGTTTTTGCTAGATTTATTGTTCGGTCAGCCCTCAGAATCTGTCTGTCTCTGCTGCCCTCAATGCTAGGGTTACAGACACATGCCACTGGGCCCAACTTGTACCCATTGACCATTAAGGCTGGTAGAGTATTCTGTGGGTGGAACCTGGTGTTTGGAGTTCCTCACGGGTAGGGCCTGGGCACTCGAATCTTGAGGGGCTTACAATAATAATAATTAATAATAATTCATTGAATTATCTTTGTAATAACTGCTTTAAAATCTTTTAAAAATATGTTTCTGACCTATTTATCTATTATCTATCTATCTATCTATCTATCTATCTATCTATCTATCTATCTACCTACCATGTATATGTGTGTGTGTGTGTGTACGTGTGTGTGTGTGCACATGGGGTATGCATACATGTGTATGCCACAGTGCATGAGTGAAAGACAGAGAAGAAGATGTGATAGTTGGCTCTCTCTCTCTCCATCATACAGATTTTAAATATTGAATCTAGGTTGGGAGACTCAGCACTGGGCCATCTTGTCTACCTCTGTTTTAAAGTCATCACCAGATAATTCAAACAACTCCACCATTTGTATCTACTATTTATTACTTATCTTTTTTTTTTTTAAATCTAAGTCATGATATAAATGATTCTTGCTGGGATAGGTGGTTTTGAATTGATATCTGGATAGTTTTGATACAAATTTTGATAGAGGTTACAGAGGCCTTTACAGAAAGCTGGAGTCTTATATTACTCATGAACAGATGGCCCATAGGCTATTCCCAGGCATTTCCAGGAACACCCATGCTGGAAGAAGTAGAAGTGCCTGATCCTGACTCTTATGAGATGCTACCATATACATGGGAGTTGGTTTCATTTACTGCTGGAAAGTGGTGAAAGAGAGAACTCTCCAATAGAAGAGGAAGGAAGAATGTTCCACCAGGGGAGGAGGAGAGGATGCTCCACTAGCAATTGGAGGATGGGTTCAGTAGGGAGGGGAGAATAGCTTCACTTCAGAGGTGAGAGTGCCTCAGTGCTCTCAAAGAAGATGGAGCTCTGGGCACCCACATGATCTCCACTGGTACAGTGGTGAGACCTCCTCCCTGCTCAGGGATGGAGTCCTGACTTCTTGCTCAGCCTGTTCTGATACTGCATAGGAAAGGCTAGGACATCTTTCTCTGCGCTGATCTCTGCCTGGACTTGCTGGTGTCAGTGGAAGTGAGAACACTTGCCCTCTGTGGAGTATGGGTTTCTGTGTTGACTGGAAGGTCCTGCTTTTGTTTTGGGGAAGGGGTGTGTTGCAAGGCTTTCATGCCTTCATGCGTTTGTTTCTAACCCTCAGCCTTTCCTATTACAAGTCTGGAATATATAAAGCAGGAAGAAACTTTGTGGTATATGTGTACTATTATGCGTTTTCTCAGGTACCAAGACAGCCATCTCTTGTCTCCTCTCTATCTTTAGACTCCTCTAATGTCTGGCTACATATAGTATTCATGGCCGTTTAGATATACTCAGCCTGAGGATTGGGGGAAACCTCAAGCCTAGAAGTCATGTTTATACTTTAAAGCTATTCTACAAAAGACAAAGCCAAACCACCAAGATGAACACCACGTGACAGAGGCCATGTGTAATTCAACAGCCTAGAACAGAGGTCGGAGGGATGGCTTAACCACTAAGAGCACTTGTGCAATCATTCAGACCAGAATTCAGATCCCAGAACTCACATAAAAGCTGTGACCTGTACAGGCCTGTGATCCAAGCTCCTGGGGCTCACTGGCCTTCAGCCTTGCTGAGGAAAAGATGAGCCATAGGTTCAGAGAGTGATCCTACCTTAAGGCTATAGGCAGGGAGTGGTAGAGGACCCCTGATGCTCTCTTCTGGCTTCTGCATACACAGGCAGACAGTATACACATACACATACACATAAATCTTTAAAAAAAAAGCTGAAAATATCTTTTTCCTTGAAGAAAAATTTGTCTCCATATATATGTTAACTTTTCAAGCAATATAAAATAATATAATTTTATAACAGTTCAGGACTTACCCTTGACTGTCTAGATCTGAGTACATGGATCGTATTTCTTAAAATCTTCTTTGTATATTTGTTACGGCAAGTGCGTCAGCAATCTTTGTTTGTACATGTCTTAATTCTTTGTTCACTTTTGAATGGCATTTTACTGTCTGTATAATTATAGTATAAGAGGTTCCCATTTTTTCTTTGTCTTAGCTCTTTAAATATATCATAACTTTTCTTCTGGCTTGTGCAGGTTTCTACACAAAGCCTTCTGTGAATCTAACCTGTTTCCCTCTGTATATATATATAGTGCATTCCACTGTGGTTAGACTAAGTGCCCCTCTCACTCCTGTATCTATACTTCAACTTTAAAATCTGACATGTCTGCACTTCTAGGTAGGCTGGACTGGATGGATTTGCCTGTGTAGTGCTGGGGATGTCTGACTTTTAACTCAGTATCTGTTGTTAACTTTGGGGAAATTTTGAGCATCTTGTGTTCCAAGAGTTCCCCCCACCCCCACGTTGCATGATAAGAACTGTTCTGTAGCTTTGGGTACTCGGTTCCACCTGTTCCCATTTTTTTCTTTTTTCTTTCCTTTTTTGTGTTCCAGTTTGCATAATTTATATGCACCTGTCTTGAAGATATTGATTTCTTACTCAGCTATATTAGTTACATTATCAAAACCACTGAAACACTTTCAATTTTATTAACATATTTGACTTTGTCACTAGCTCTTGAGTTATATGCTTTCTTTCTCCTTTTCTCTTGAGGGCTCTGGATTTTGTTTTCTGTTGTGCTGGACTCAAACTCGGGGTCTTGAATTTGATAGGGAAGTCTCTACCACTGAGCTAGACCACCCACTGTTCTCTTGAGCTTTTTTCTTTGGACACATTAGTTGTTATTTTAACTGTCCTGTGCCATGGGCAACAGAAGATGGAGTCTGTGTCTATGTCATACTGGATGGGCTCAGGTCTTGTTTTTCTTTGTCATTTCTTTTTGTTTGGAAGCCAGGCATCTTTTAAAGACCCTTCATTAGAATTTCTCTTTTCCATGACACACAAGCAACTTGAGGAAGAAAGGTTTTTTATCTCTGCTCTCAGTTTCAGAGGGTTCAACCCATCATGACAGGAAAGCACTGGATTAAAGCAGTTTGTGTGGTGGTGGTCCAGGCATCAGAGCATGTGACTAGCAAAGCTCAGCTGGGTCCCACTCCCTTCCTTACTTCATTCAGAGACCTAGCTCGCTGGATGGTGTTCACCCATCCCAGGTGGCCTTCTCTCTTTAGTCCATCTTTTGACCACACCTTCATAGAAACACCCAGAGAGGTGCCTCACTATCTTCTAGGTGGTTCTACATCTAGTCAGGTGCACAAAGAAGTGTAGGCATCTCAGGATGGTGGATATTATGTAGCTAGTGTTAACTTTTAGGAATGGATACCCTTTCCTACCTCTGCACTTTTTAAAGGTAAGGCTTTAGTATGAGCATTCAGGGTAATACGTTGAGGTGTATTGGGTTCCTATATTGCTTTAGTTGTTTTCACTACAATATGAGGTTCCCATTCTTCTAGCATCATCCTGTTTTTTAGGACAGGATTCTTAGTACATACACAACCATCCACTGTTTGTTACAAACTTTGGATGAATTCTTCTTACCTTGTAAGAAGCCCACTGTTTGTGCAAGTGGTATGTCCCAGTTCTCCTCAGAGAGTTTCTGCTTTTCTTTGGTGTTTGGATTAACTGATTGCTCTACAGTCTCAGAGCTATTATATATTAATGAAAATTATAATTAAAACCCTATCCAGACTTGTTTCATTGTTATGTGAGTGCAATTTTTCTGCCTTAAGGTTTACAACTCAGCAAGAAGATTGAGATTTCCAGGAACTAGTTTGGGTCCTTACCCCCTCTCTCCTAACCTGTTAAATTTCATGCTAACTGTAACTTCTGCAAGGTACATTTTCTTAACTGATAATAGCAAATAGAAATACTTATTTTGGGCCTTTAGGGATGATGCAGTGGCCAAGTATACCTGAGACTCTGACAAGGATCTGAGCGTGGATCCCCAGCAGCCATGTAGAGACTCACCTAAAACCCCAGCGTTGTGGGGGATGAGGGTGCACTGGAGCTTGCTGGTTACCATATGAACTCCAGATTCAGTAGGATCCCCTATCTCTAGAGAATAAGGCAGAGAGTGATGGAACAGAACATCAGCATCTTGCCCTGGTCTCTAGACCTTGGAGTTTCTGTCCTCTTGAATTCACCCAGCTTCCAAAGATCCAAATGCTTACCTTCTTTCTTATCTGGAATCCTGCTCTGCTCCCTGAATATTTACATAGCACAGGCTCCAGCCCTAGTTGCTAACCTGCCTTATCCAAATTTGATCTAACTTCCTGTAAGTCCTCTGTGACCTTTTGGAAGTTACAGTTAGCATGAAATTTAGCAGGTCAGGAGAGAGATGGGAAGGACCCAAACTAGTCTCTGGAAATTTCCATCATAGGCTTACAAGTGAAAGAAGGAGCCTAGTGTCCCCCATAAGACACTTCCCCAGGCATTCTTTAGAAAAGCTACCATTCCAGCTCCAACACTGTGACAGGCCACAGCTTCTCTAAAGTTCTAGAATCACTTGAAGCTCTCCTGCATGGCTGAAGTCCCCCTGTGTCCCCCTCTTTCAGCACCTCCCAGAGGAGGAGAGCTGAGGCATGTTTATTGAAGAGCTAGCTGGGAATTCTTTGTTCTCCTCTTCTGATCTCCTGATCAGTCCTTGTATCTGAACAAAAGAGAATAAAGTTGGGAACAGAATAAATTAACGGGAACATTTCCTAAAGCTCTGACCCGGTAGGAACATGTCTATAATGTCAAGTGTAGGGGAGGCTGAGGTGATGGGATTCCCAGTGTGAAGTTTGAGTAACTTGGCAAGATCCTGGGTTTGATCACCAGAACAAGCAAAGATGTTTATAAACAGAAGGAAAGATTAGTTCCCAGCAGAAAAAGATTATGAAAACAAAAATTTATCTGGAAGCCAAGGAAGGATGTAAGGATTTTGAGATAGATGGGGGACCAGGTGAGGGACAGAAAGCCGAAGAAAGTTTTGCTTTAGTGACTTTGGTCACGATTGTGACAACATACCTGATAAAAGCAACTTAAGATGACAATTTCTTTCCCCTCACAGTGAGAGAGTGGCTGTGAAGCCATGTTGGCAGCAGCCCCAGGGGGCTGTTCATGCCCAGGCTCTGTACAGTCAGGAAACAGAGAGTGGTAAGTGCTGGTATTTTGTGGAGTGACTAAGGGAATGCCATCTTGTTCTGATCATACCCAGACTCTGTTTTGTGTCTACTCAGGTACTTTTAGTCCCTAACCCTCTGAACAGCCACATTCTCCCTGGGAATTTTCTATGTCTCTAACCATGGCCAGATGCATAACCAAAATATCCAAAACAAACATTCCAAAGTTCCAAGGAGCTATACTTGAGAATGATGTCATTGTGGGTTTTGTGGGGTTCTTTGGGGACAGGAGCCTGCTCTCAGTCACTGGCTAATTTGACCTTATATTCATGGTCATCTGTAACTTTGTCCCTGATCTATTTAGCTTTCTTTTTCCCTGATGCTAACTCTATTCCAAAGTATAACCCATGGAACGGGGTGCTGCATTCTTCTTGGGTGGGTCTTCCCACCTTGTAGATCTAATCTAGAAACTCTCTCATTGATATGCCAAGGGATTTGCTTCAAGCTTAGGTTTGATTCTAAACCCTACCCTATTAGCAAATGAGATTAACATCACAGTTATGCATGTCTCACCATGACATCAGTGCCCTCGTTGTGGGCACTTCTTGGCTCTCATCTGGCCCTGTTCCTTTAAATGGTGCATGTCTCCAAATCAGAGCATGTTGTTAGTTCATTTAGGAAGCCTGTGTGGTCTTGTGTGAAGGCTGGATGCAGACAGATTTCTGCTCACTGTTTACAACATGCCATGTAGTGATTCATGATGGTGAAGATGCTCACAGCCCAACCACTCAATCTGTAGGTCTCTTGTTTGGAGAAACTCATGTGTGGATGTGGGAGGGAGCCCCAGGAATGTGCTGTGTGCCATTACCACATAGACAGAACACGGCTCACTAGCAATGGGGGGCAGAGTGGAGATGCATGTGCAGAAGATTGCTAGGGAGCCATTAACACAGCTTCTCATTTATCAGGCACAGCGAGTCCTTGTGTGAGTGTAGGTGTGTGTGTGTGTGTGTGTGTGTGTGTGTGTGTGTGAATGCCATGGCACATGTGTGGAGGTCAGAGGACATCTTGCAGGAGCCAGTACTCTTCACCCCCTCCACCCCCCACCGTGGTGTGTTCACATCCTTAGGCTTTAGTGCAAGTGCCTCTTACAGCTGAGTCATCTTGGAGCTCCTATCCTGTAGTTTTGTTTTGAGACAGAGTCTCTCAAGTGTCTGGTATTCATCAATAGAGATAACCTGTTTAGTCAGGGAGTGCCAAAGCTCCCTCTGCCTCCAGTGCTCTCATTAAAAGGCCATGCCACCATGCCCAGCTTTTAAAAGTGTGTGTTCCAGCATTAAAGCCAGGCCCCAATTCTTACAAATGCTTGATGGACTTGAGTGTTGTCTGCAAGGGAGTGTGCTCTCTCAGAAGAAGGGGACAGGATCCGATCATTTACTCCAGGAGGAGGACTCAGCCAGGGAGACCATAGCATCTTCTTAGATGAAGAACTGTACAGCGAATCCATCAGCGCACAGGATGCGATGGCCTGCAGAAAGGCTTTTCAGATGATGCCTGGAGCGAGAAGATGGGAAGCAGAAGTCGGGGAGTCTAGGAGGCCACTACAGGGATCTGGCTTCTTTTTCTTTTCTTTTATCATTTTTATTTTTTTGTGCGTGGGTGTTTTGTGTGCAGGTGGATCTGTGGACGATGTTCAGAGATCAGGAGAGGGTGGAATCCCTGGGATTAGAATTAGTGTTGATTAAGAGCCTTCATGTGGCTGCTGGTTATTGAACCCAAGTCCTCTGGGAGAGAGTAGCTAATGATCTTAACCACTTAGCCATCTCTCTATCCTTTGCTGTCTGGTTTCTTAAAATGGGGCCACTCCAGTCTCCACAAAAATACTGGCTTCTGTACTCCCAGATCACAGCCTAGAGGCTCAGGTATATCCAAGCTTTGAACACTACAATACCACATTGCTATCTATAAAGTTCATGCTTGACAGTCCTGCAAGCAAGTTACCATAAAAATTGCAAAAAAACCCTCCTAGTATTTTCAGTAACATTGCACATTTGTGTTGGGATGTATTAACAGGTTATATGTGATCCAGGGGTCAAAGGTTGGTCACTCGTGGGACTTTATGTCTATCAGTGCCCAATATCACATATTCCTCAGCTATTCTCATCTAGAGTCTGTATACTGCCTTGACACACAAAGACCCCTGGTGACCTCTATGCCTGTGGTCTGAGCGTGCACGCATACGCACCCTCATGCACCATTTCAGAAGTGGAAAACCCTAACATGGATCCTTGTTTACTTGAAATTCTGATAAGAAAGATCCATTTTCTTCTCAACTCAGGGCACTCTATCTCTCTCTGCTGGGACCTGTGTTGGGATCATCTGGAACATTCTTTCTTCCTACGCCTTTTCCCTGCCTTGACTATGGAGGCTTCCCTGAGGCTGGACAAAATGAGGCATGTTTGAACCCAGGCCCTGCCACACAGTAGCTCTGTTACCTAACTGGTTCTTGGCTGCCTCTGCTTCCATTTCCTCTTTGTCTTGCCTGAGACAGTTTTTGGAAAAGAACAGACAGCAGAGATTGTTCACAACCCTACTTGCTTGCTGGGGCCTGCAGAGGATGCTGCAGGCCCAGTGCCCACTCTTCCTGCAAATACTTCCCACCCAGAGCCAAAGAGTGCTTGAGAAACCAGAACCCCCTAGGTCCCATACCAGCTTCGCTGGGTCCTCTTCTCTCCACAGTCTTTGGAATGTAGAGCCAGCTCATTGGATGCTCAGACCTGGCTCCACTTCCCTTATCCATACCAAATGCCTGCCCTTTGTAGCTCTGGTGCAATCTCTGTCCACTGTTGAGCTCCAGCCCTAGACCTGTGTTCGTGCTGCCCTGCCCAGCTCTGTCGTGTGAAATATTCTTGTCTGTTTACCCCAGACAGTCACAGAAAATGTGTCAAGGAAACATACCCCGGTCAAATCTAGCGTGGAGAAGCAATGAACTTAAAGAACTGCTTACTGAAATGTGGGAAGGGTTAATTTGCAGAAGCACGGAGGAACTTACAGTTGGATACACCACTGAAGAAAATATCTTTCCCCCAGCAGCCGTGTTAACTGCCTGTAAATCCCCAGGAAGGGGCGGGGCTTTGGGAACCCTCCTCCCCCAACTCTAGAAAGGTACTGGGCTAAGTCTTCTGCAGCATTTGGGCAATCACAGCTGCTGAAAGTTCAAGAGGGAAATGAGCTTTTCATGCTTGGTAGATGACGTTTCACAGTACTCTTCCTCACAGGTATGGTGACCACTGTTGCGGTAAGAGCAGTAAAGAGCCCCAAGTCTTTTCCTTACACCACATAGTGTATGATGGCCAGATTAGCCATCAGTTACTTCTTGAGCACCTACTATGTCCCAGGAATTATACTTGATGCTGGGACATAACAGGGTCATAAAGTCCCAGCTACTGCCACATCTGCAGGGAGAGACACTGAGCAGAGCACTCAACAGTGCTCACAAGGGAGGAACAAGGATTCGCAGGCAGCAGGTGTTACCAAGGCACCTGCACTCATCAGCCCCTAGGCACAAAGGGCAGAAAGGCCAGGGCTGAGCCAGCTTAATGGTAAGGTGCTTGCCTAGCCTGCACATGGCCCTCCACCCTCAACATCATAAACATAAAAGGGACACATAGAGGAAGTGTCATCTTCAAAGGCATGGGCAAGGAACTCTGGAGACTTGAAGAATTAACAACTAAAAGGACATGTCGGGAGAAGAGAGCTTTGGGGAGAAGGGAGGATGTTTATTAAGTAAATAGCTCTTACCTCAAAGGGGAGAAGATGGAGTTTATTTTGGAACCAAAGGTGAGAGATCATGGCCCAGGAATTAATGTTACCACAAATTTTATGTGGCCTTCCAACATGGAGGCAGTTTCCTGAAGTGTTTACAAGCCACAGAACAAAGAAAGTCACAAACCAAAGCAATTTTCAAATACACCAGAGGAAGCATTAATTAGTCAGGCTATAGCAACTGGAAGTGACCTCTGCTGGTGGCCTCAGACTCAGTCTGCTGACACCACCTGTTGGTTGGAAGGAGTTAGAGATGTGTTTGTACATTCCAAAGGATTCATATTAACAGTCATAAAGACGTAAGCTCACAACTAGGGTGACAGATGGATCAACGTGACCAAATACACAGCAAGTGGTAACCGAAGAGAGGAAAGGTTTATTTTGGCTCCGAGTTTGAATATTCAGCCTACAGTGATATGGAAGACGTGATGGTGGAGGCCGTTTCAGATTTGGTAGTAAGAGTGTGAGACTGCTAGCCCTCTGGGGACAGTTCAGGGAGCAAACACAGGATAAGACAAGAGATCCTGCCCCCCAAACATCCACCACCTCCTCCTGGACCCCTTCCAATGGCTCCCAAACTTTCCCAAAGAACTTCCCCAGCTGAGACTGAGTATTCAAATACACATTGAGGCTGCTGGGACATTTCACAGCTGATCTGTAACAGAAGCTGTGTGGCTTACTTTTGATAACCCAACATGAGGTAAAGTCACCTGGGAAGAGGAATTACCCCCATCAGGACTGGCCTATGGACTTGTCCACGGGGGTGTTTTCTTGTTTAACGAGTGATGTGAGGTTTCCTACCCCACTAATGTTGGTGTCACCTGTGAGTTGTGTAAGAAAGTAGGCTGAGCAAGCCGTAGAGAGCAAACCAGTGAGCACTGATCTTACATAGCTTATGCTTCAGTTCCTGCCTTGGCTTCTCTCAATGAGGCTCCCTCCCCATCCTTCACTCCTGTTTCTCCTCTGAACCTTGCATTACTCCAGGCAACAATCACCACAGTTATACTTTACATACTCCTGGTGAACTAACATTGTTGCAAAATGTTACAGCTTTTCTTAGTCAACAAAGGAGCTGCAGCTGGTTGAAAAAGAATATTTTTCTGTGTTGTACAAAGAAATACAGGAATAAAGTGAAAGTAACCTGGTAAGGAGTTTCTTTTTACAACAGGGTACACCAGGACCGAACCCAAGCCAGCAAGCACACTGAGTGCCTTAATTACAATTTTATTGCTCTGACAAAAACACAAGGGTTTTATTTGGGGGCTCACAGATCTAGAGGGTTAGAGTTCCTGACCATCAAGCAGGCAGGCAGGCATGGCTGTAGAGCAATAGCTGAGAGCTTATATCTGACCCAAGCTCAAGCCAGAGATGGATGGATAGACAGACAGATGGATTCATAGCTAGCTAGCTAGCTAGATAAGTAGATAGATAGATAGCTCTAACTGGCAATGGTGGACTTTTGAAACCTCAAAGCTCACCCCAGTGACCTTCCTCCAACAAGGCCACACCTAATCTTTCCCAAACCATTCTACCAACCGATGACCAAATATTCAAACGTATGAGCCTATAGAGGCCATTCTCATTCCAACCGCCATGCCAGAACAAGAAGTTCATTTATTTTTTTTATTCTAAAGTGGAGAGTGTCAGTGTCTTATCTTATTGGTGGAAGCTCAACCTCACAATTTGTTATGATTGTTACGTGACACAAGGGGAAGGGTGTATAATAGAGAGTCTAGGAGTTGTATAACAGGCATAACACATGGTGGGGGAGATTTGTGAAATATTGCCCCTTATGGGCTAGGTATTTTTGACAGAAAAAAACAGCTCTCACACTGCATATTTTCTATTCTGTATTTTGCTTATGTCCCCTCATGGTGTCCATAGCTTCTTATAACAACTTTAAATTACCTTTGATGGAGTGATGTGTGTGTGTGTGTGTGTGTGTGTGTGTGTGTACATGTTGACTCATTGAATTTTCATTATGTTCTAATGTGAGTGGCTTTGTTCTCCCTACTTACCTATGTCTTCAGGGGATGTCATTTGCAGTAGCAAATTGTTATACTTGTGTCACACAGGAAGCATCACCTAGATTATTAATTCTTTCAATACCAATTCCCTGGCACCTTCCCCTTCTTGGCACTGTCCTGGGTTCTAGGGATGCCCCCAGCACCCAGAAAGACCCATGTGTTTTTATGGGAAATGCACAACTTCTTACACCAGTTGCCCCCTTTTGCTGTTTTTGTCCTCACCAGTCTTCTGGGGAATGCTGGTTAAAGAGCAAAGTTAGAGAATAAGAACTCAGGAGTCTCAGAAGCCCAAGCCATGATGGAACACTGTAGTGGAGGTAGGTCTCCTGCCTCTCCCTAGCATCACCTCATCCAGAAAGCAGTGAGAAGCCAATACAGGAGCTTCATCAAGAAACCCAGTGAGCGATGCTGCTGTGCTTGTTCTGGGTCTTGAGGCATCAACTAAGACAAACTCAACATTGCTCCTGTCTTGGGAGAAGCCACAGTTTCTGGGAGGGACTGATTGGTTAGGGTCAGCAAGACCCAAGACATGGGTCAGAGACCAGAGGACATCCACTGGGATGTTCAAATTCTGGTATACCAAAATGATAACAGCAACACCAACAACAGCAAGAACAACAACAACGTGGTAGAAAGAGTTTAAGAGAGCTCTTCAGAGGGTGAGAGTCGATTAGAGGGAGTAGGCTGATGAGCTAGCTATATTCCTCTGTGGTGCCTGCCTCCAGGTTCCTGCCTAGGTTTTACTGGGTGATGAATTGCTACCTGAGGTTGTTAGGTGAGATGAATCCTCCCCTCCTCAAGCTGCCTTTTGGTCATTGTAAGAAACACTAAATATTAGTCTTTTCTGCCAAATACTATAAAGCTTTTGTTTGTGACCAGGAATTTACATTTTCAATCTCCCCATATTCTATAAGACTCTTATGCAAATCTTTTTATATCCCCCACCTTGTCAAACCTCTGTGCAAATGTTTTGATCTCCTCTTGCCTGGCAACACTCTTGTTTATGCAGCAACCTACTGTGCCGTTGATACGGTAATTGGCCAACTTCGTCCTGCTTTCCTTCATTTATTTTAAACAATCACAGAATTGATTTTGCACCACAAAACCAGAATTTTCTACTCTCTGTTATTTTGAGAACATTATTATCTCTGAGTAATCACATAGAAAAATGTCAGAAATCAAATTAGAAGGAAATTCAAGCATTAATTAAAGAAAAGCTAACTATGTTAGTCAGGGTTTTCTAGAGGAATTACACACACACACACACACATATACATACATATATACATACATATATATATATACATATATATAAAACATAATATGTATATGTGTGTGCATGTGTGTGTATGTGCTATTAAAATGGCTGCAGGCTACAGCCTGTGGTCCAGCTAGTCCAACAATAGCTGTCTACCAGCATACAGCCCAAGAATCCAGTAATTGTTCAGTCCATGGAGCTAGATGTCCCAGCTTCAGTATATAGTGGATATAAACGTCTTAAACAAGTAGCCTTTAAAGCCAGTGAAGGAGTAGATTTTTCCAGTTTGAGTGAGAGCAGGCAGACAAAGCGGGGGACCTTCCTTCTTCTACATCCTTCATTTAGGCTGCCACAGGAAGGTGTGGCCTGGATTAAAGGTGGATCTTCCCACCTCAAAAGATCTGGATCTTCCCACTTCAAATTATGTGATTAAGAAAGAATCCCTCACAGATATACCCAGCCTCTTGGGTTTTCGGTTAATTCCAAATGCAGTCAAGTTGACCGAGAACAGCTACCACAGTAACCAATCACAGATGATAGTGAGGCTATTCGCCAGGCAATGGTGAGAAGAGTCACCACCCACATTAGTATAAACTCAAGTGAACTCCCTATCTCCTGGGCTTGCTCTTCTGCTTGGGCCAAGCTGCTTTACCAGAGTCTAGAGGCTTTGTGGCAGGTGGCAGCTGTAGCTGTTCGGGTGAAAGTGTTATCATTTGGATCTGATGTGTTCCCCAAAGCCTGTGGGTTCCTTGTGGCGGCACTCCTGGGGCCTGCTGGAACCTTTAAGAAGCAGGGCCTGCTGACAGGGACTGAGGCATTAGAGGTGTACACTCAAAGACAGTTCTAGAACTCTGTGCTCCCCTCCCCCCACCCCAGACAGCTCTCCTAAACATGACAATTAATCTTCATATTATCTTGGTTAATTTAGAATCAACAAGGAGTCACACCTCTGGCCACATCTCTGAGGATGTTTCCAGAGATGATTATTTAAAGAGGAAACATCTACCCTGAAGGTGGATAGTACCAGTTCAGACCGAATTAAGTGTGTGTGTTTGTGTGTGTGTGGAGGGGGCTTCTGAGCATCTGCATTTATTCTTTTTGCTTCTGTCTACTGTGATGGGAGCAGCCATACACTCCTACAGTGATGCTGGAGCCCTGGCTGCAATGCTCCCCTGCTGTGACACTGTGCCCTAAATAAATCCTTCCTTTAAGTTGCGTTTTATTAGGTATTTGATTGAAGAAAAAAGGGGGGCAATACATTGAATTGAATATGATGAAGTGGGGAGTTTTCCTCCATCACATGCTCCCCGTTATCCCAAGCTATCTAACCACAGACCCAAGAGCAACCATGGACTGAAATCTCCAAAACATTGAGCCAAAATACTCCTCCCTCTTATCTAGATCAGTGGTTCTCAATCTGTGGGTCGAGACCCTCTGTGGGTTGAACAAGCCTTTCACAGGGATCACCTAAAACCACTTGAAAAGCACAGATACTTACATTACAATTCATAACAGTAGCAGAATCAAAGCTATGAGGTAAGCAACACAAATAGTTTTATGGTTTTGGGGGTCACCACAGCATGAGGCACTGTATTAGAAGGCAGCAGCATTAGGAAGGTTGAGAGCCACTGACATAGATTAATCTTACCATCAAGGTGACCAGCCACCTCCCATCTCTGCTCCCATGTTTTATCCACAAACCGTAAACCCCGATACACTCTTTCTTAGATTGCTCAGGTGTTTTTGTTACAGCAAGAAAGCTGGTAACTATGGTCCAAGTCTCAAGTCCCAATCTTGGTTGTGATGTGACTCCAGTCACGAGCTAGAAGGACATAGAGTGAATGAATGGTTTGTACACTTTAGAGCAATGTCACTTCCCTGGCTTTGATGTTGTATTAGCCTATAGAAAATAGAACTGTTCCGAGAAGCTGAAAGAAGACCTCCTCACGCTGTTTTTTGAGACTTCCTGTGAGTCTGTAATTATTTTAACATCAAAGGTTTAAAACAGTAAAAAAAGATCCACAAAGACTGAGTAAAGCTACTGTGGAGAAATGCCCAACATGAACTGTGAGGTGAGAGGAAGGCAGAGGAAGAGGAAATGCACAATTAGCAGGTGTTTTCTCCTAATTAACTGTATTCAGATACTGGGAAAGGGAGAGGCAAGTCGGAAAGGGGGAAAGGGAGGCGAAGGGAGGTCCCACACTTTCAAGATCAGCACAGCCCAGGCTTGCTTTTATAGATGAGCAGAGGTGTCTGGGAGCAGCCAGAAACAGCAGGAGGTGGAGGGGCAAAGCCCTTCGGAGGAGGCTCGCTAGTCACTCCCAAGGCTGGGTAGTACTACAACCTATGAGGACTCTCCCTGTTCACCTTACCTTGCATTTATTTGGTGTGTGGGGACCAGGAAAACTTATCATCAGAGGATAAAGGAGAAGGCTGGTTTCCTAGGTGCTGTGGAGCCTGTCAAGTCCACAATCACTATTACAAGTAGTCACTTAAGGATTCTGAAAGACTGGAGCCCAGGCCTTTCAGAAGCACCAGATGAATTGAGTCCCGCAGAGAACAGGTCACAAGGTGAGTCAGGCCTCTCTGTCTCCTGTCCACAGAGGTGGCGCCATACCTGCCGCCATACCAAGGCTGTCAACTTACTGGAAGGATGCCGCCTCAGCAGTGGGCTGGGATGTGAGGCATTTAGGGCTGCCTGAAAACTTTTTCAGTAGATTATCTTTGCATTTATTTAGGGGCCAGGTTGAGCACCGAAGAACTGGGGCAGAGGAGTACACAGTTGGCCAGAGTTGGGCCAAGTGGCTGTCCTCAGATGTCCCAGCATGCATTTCCTCTTTGACTCTAACTTTGTAAACTCCACCCAGAAAAAACATGGCTACCTCTCGGTGGATACTGCAGCAGCCACAGGAACGCACCTGTCCCCCGTGGTGGTCTATCAAAATCCTCCTTCCAAACCAGATGTGTGTTCTTCAAGACATGCCACAGAGGGCGCGTGGTTTTCTCATTTCATCTGTTGCTTCATACAGATCTAAAAATGGAGGTTTAGATGTTTTAAGGCAGCCACTGTCCTCAAATATCCCATTTCCAGTGCAGGTTAACCTGGGCTTGGGTAGAGATCCAAATAGGCCCCAGGACCTTTCCTGTTTGTGGTGTTCTGCCAAGCGCCAGGGCAGGAGAGACACCTGGCATGCACAGTGTGAGGTACAGGTCTAACCCAGTGTTAGGAAGCCTACACACTGCATATATTTAAATGCAGAATTAGTTCCCCTACCACATTAGAGAACCTTTAAAAATGTCATAACGATTCTGTGGTGATGAGGTGAGGAGAGGGCTCTCACGCTGTGAGATCCAGTATTTCTGGAGGCAGTTTGACATTCCCATCCTAAGCTTTCAACATAAAACCCTTGACTTTGTAGTTCAGTGCCTGAGAATTTAGCCTGAGGAAATAATTATAAATGCAGAGTTAGACCTACATTAAAAATATAGGACCGAACTGTAAATGTGTTGGAAAAGTGGTATCAGGATTTTGCGCATTAGGGTAGAAAAACTAGGTCCAATTAGCTTAGGCCAAAGACTCGCTGTCCTGCCCTTTCTGAGGGTCAGCTGGTGTATTAGTCAGGGTTCTCTAATGGAATAGAGCTGATAGAATGAATGGATGGATGGGCTGAATATATATACATATATGTATATACTAATGTATGTGCATACATGTGCATGCACACACATATACATACATATATATATTCATCCAATTCATCCATTCATTCTTTCAGTTCTATTCCTTTAGAACTGATATATGTATATATACATATACATATATATACATATATATACATATACATATATACACATACATACACACATATATATGTATATCATATATACACACATTTATGTATATATCATCTATATTATATATAATAAGCCATAGATTCCCGTTGGTCCAGGTAATCCAATGGAAATGTTGAGAATCCAGTTGATGTTCAGTCCTTGAGACTGGACTCAGCAGCTCCAACCTACGCAGTGGGGTTCTAGAGGATTCCCAAAGAGCTGCTGGTCTTCAGTCAATGTTGGAAGCCCCCAAAAGTTGTCTCTAATTCTTGTGAAGGAATGCTTCAGCTTTTTCCAGAACTTGCCAGCTAGAGTGAGGGCAAGCACTCAGAAGGTAATGATTCTGTATGTTGAAAATAGAAAGTTTTTTGTTGTTGTTATTGTTGTTGTTGAGGGTTGAAAGCTACACTCATCTGTTTGTGTGAGTGTGTGTGTGTGTGTGTGTGTGTGTGTGTGTGTGTGTGCGTGTGGCGGGAAGACCAGAGATTATGAAATTGAGAAAGAACAAGGACATGAGAGGGAGGAAATGATGTCATTATATTTTGACTTAAAAGAAAAAATAAAGTCCTCTTACTTCTGCCTTTCCCTCTTATTTGCTGCCACTAGAAGGTGTGGCTCAGATTTAGGATGAACCTTCCTGCTTCAAGTAATGTGATTAAGAAAATCCCTCAGGCATCCAGAGACTGTCCCACCTGGGGATCCACCCCATACACAGTTACCAAACCCAGACACCATTGTGGATGCCAACAAGTGCTTGCTGACAGGAGCCTAATATAGCTGACTCCTGAGAGGCTCTGCCAGTGCCTGACAAATACAGAAGTGGATACTCACAGTCATCCATTGGACTGAGCACAGGGTCCCCAATGGAGGAGCTTGAGAAAAGACCCAAGGAGCTGAAGGGGTTTATAGCCCCATAGGAGGAACCACAATATGAACCAACCAGTACCCCCCCAGAGCTCCCAGGGACTAAAAACCACTAACCAAAGAGTACACAAGGAGGGACTCATGGCTCCAGCTGAATATGTAGCAGAGGTGGCCTTGTGGGATATCAATGATAGGAGAGGCCCTTGGTCTTGTGAAAGCTCGATGCCCCAGTGTAGGGGAATCCCAGGACAGTGGAGTGGTAGTGGGTGGGTTAGTGAGCAGGGGGAGGAGGGATGTAAGAGGGGGGTTTTCGGAGGGGAAATGGGGAAAGGGGATAAAATTTGAAATATAAATAAAGAAAGTGTCTAAAAAAAAGGAAGAAAGAAAGAAAGAAGGAAAGAAAGAAAGAAGGAAAGAAAGAAAACCCCTCAGAAGAGTGCCCAGAAATTTGGCTTATAGTTGATTCCAAGTGCAGTCAATTTGATGACCAAGTTTAACCATCCCAGATGGCTTCCACAGCAGTTCACTGAAGGAGCCCAGGGCTACACCCCCCTGGAGAGCTTCTTAGTGTCAGCATTAGGTTTTGATTCCAACACAGGATAGGAGCTACTCTCAGAATTCACACCTAATACTGAGTGTGAGGTGCTGCTGTCTTCTTGGAAAGACAGAGTTGATGGCCACCCTTACCACGCCCTGGCTGTAGTCCTGGGCTATAAGTTCTCCCTCAGCCTGGAGATGTCCAATCAAAGAGATGGGCTATGCCTAATAAGAGTCTAAAAGTTGAGTTGATGGGCTGAGTTGGTAAAATGTTTGTTGTATAAGCACGAGGACCTATGGTTGATCATTTGCCCATGTAGAAATCCAGATGTGATTGCACATGCTCATAATAATTTCAGTGCTAAACAAGGAGAGGGTGGCAGTTTTCTTGGGTGTGTTGGCCAATTATCCTAGCACAATTGGTAAATCTGGGTTTTGGTGAATGAATTATTCTTGAGTAATAACATCTGAGGTGGGCTTTGGTCTTCATGTACTCACACACAAAAATATACACATACATGCATGAGAGAGAGAGGGGGGGAGGGAGGGAGGGGGAGGGAGGGAAGGGGAGAGAGAGAGAGAGAAATAGGGGCTACTGGAAAAAGAAATAATTCTAAAGACCAAATGAACATGTAAAACCATGCAGAAAATAGTTTGTATAATCTAAGGTGGAAACCTCTTGATAAGGAGTGTCTGCTTTACTTTATGCTTTATATATATATATATATAGTGTGATCATAACAACCAGTGTCATGTACAATCTATGAAGACAGTGTTATGTTGGTCATGGTGAAAGCCCCTGCAGACACCAACTCAAGCTCACTCCTGTCTCCTTTCTCCCAAGCCTAACTAGTTCACACAGAATTGCCAGTTCCCACATCTGACTAATCAGGGTCAACTTCGGAACCTTGGTTTGGTGCCTGAGGGAGAAGGCATTTCTTGGTCCTGTGTGTGGGTATCCTTCTATGAAAGCCAGAAATGGATCTATCCTAGGACTCAGCTCCCACAAAGAGGGACCTTGTAGGGATGGCAGAAAAGAGACTCATGACCCTGGTCCCTCCCTACAGTAAAGAACTTTCCATTACCAGAGACTGGATGTGATAGTCAACATAGGAAATTTGGCAGGAATTAGATAGAATCATTGAGAAGACAAGCCTTTGGGTGTGTCTCTCAGGGAGTTTCTAGATTGGGGTGGAAAAACCAACCCTAAATATGGGAAGCATTATGTCATGAAGTGTCCAGTTGAGTAAAAATGTAAAAGCAAACTGTCCAACCTTCATCTGATTTGTAATCAGCTGCTTGAAACTCTTTTTTTATTAGATATTTTCTTTATTTACATGTCATATGATTTCTCCTTTCCCAGTTTCCCCTCCAAAAAACAAACAAACAAACAAACAAAAACAACAAGAACAAACTCCTGCTGCCTCTTCATTCCCCATGCTCGCTAACACACCCTCTCCCACTTATTGGCCCTGGCATTCCCCTATACTGGGGCACAGAATAGGACGAACAACAATATGAACTAACTAGTATCCTCAGAGCTCCCAGGGACTCAACCACCAACCAAGGACTATTCATGGTGGGTTGTTTTGGCAGCATGTGTATAGTAGAGGATTGCAAAGTCAATCATCAATGGGAGGAGAGGCCCTTGGCCCTGTAAAGATTCTGTGCCCAAAACTCTTACAGCCGTATCTTCCTTGTTCCTTATGGATTCTGCCCCAAACTATGATCTGCAGTAAATCCTTCCCCAAGTTGTTTCTGTTGGGTATTTTACCATAGCAATGAGAAAAGTAAGTAATACACTAGCTCTTTTATTTTTGCTTGTTTGGTTTCTATTGTTTTGATGAACATTATGACCAAAAGCAACTTGAGGAGGAAAGGGTTTATGTCTTTGATACAACCCATGGACCTGTTGTCACCAGTGTGCTGGGAATCTCTGCTACAACTTGGGCTACATCTTCCCCAATGGCCTCCTGGCCTCTCTTTAGGGACTTTAACCCTGCTACGTGGTGTAACATCTCAGGTTCTCCTCAAGAGCCCTTCAATTTCGGGGTCTCCACTGCAACTGAGGCTACATCATCACAAATGACCTCATACAGAGCCAAACCCTAGCAGTTTTCCATGATCTCCTTGTGCCTTCAAAGCCAGTAACACCAGGGAGACTCTTACACACCACCAGGTTCTGCTGCCAGCGCTTTAGATAGCCTTGGCTCTTTCAGGCCCATAGGCTTCATGTGCCGACCCTGAGGACATACTTGTCAGATTTCATTCATTGATGCTGGTCTCTTGTTAATCACAGCTGAGTTTTCAGTCCTAGCTTAACCAGCATCCTTTGTCCTAGTAAGGCAATTATTTCATTTTCACAGTTTCTAAACTCATATACATCACACAAATGGACCCTACGAAGTCTTTGCTTCCCTCTGAAACCTCACAGGCCAGGTTTTTATTCTCTGCATTTCCCTCAACACTCTTATCTTCCAAGCTCCCACAGGACAGCCCCCAAGGCTCCCAATGCTCAATGCTTCTTGCAGCCCAGTGTTCCAAATAATTCTACAATTCTTCCCCCCAAACAGCATGGTTAGGTCTGTCACAGCAATAGCCCACTCTCTGGTAACAGTTTTTGTTTCAGTTTGCTGTGATAAAACACCATGGCCAAAAGCAACTTTGGGAGGGAAGAGTTATTTGGCTGAGCAATCCCAATCACAGCCCACCATTGAGGGAAGCCAAGGCAGTGGCAGAGAGAGGAACTGAACTGTGGTGGGAAGATGCTTGCTGGCTTGCTTTTCTTTTTAATGTAACCCAGAACCACCTGCCCAGCAGTGGCATTGCCCACATCAATCATCAATAAAGAAAATGCCCTGACTCAAACATACCCTTAGGCCAATCTGATGGAGGCAACTTCTCAACCAAAGTTCCCTCTTCCCAGGTGACCCTAGCTTATCTCAGGTGGACAAGAACAGAGCAGCACATTGTTTCTCCTACTCAGTCAGAATAGGAGAGTTGATGGCAACACCCATCAGTTCTAGTTCTCTGCTTCAGTGTCCTAATTCCTAAAACCAAGAGGTTAAAAAAAAAGAAGATAAAAAAGGAAAGAATGTATAGCAGAATAGCCCAGATTAACTCCTGCAAGCTAGCAGCGTTTGGAATCAGATCTTGGTGGCCCCGCCTCTGCTCAGCAGACAGGTGTCTATAGGCTGGATCCATATTTACCTCCAAATGCCAAAGGTACTTTTGGGGAAGGGTTTGGACAGCTGTCAAAGAGCCTATCTAGCTGTGGCTGGAAGACTCCAGGCATCACAGGGAGGGAACAGCTTCTGAAGGCCTTACCACTCATCCACCATCTGCACTCTCCTGACAGACACCTAGGGCAAGAGTCTATAGGTTGGCCATTGTAGACCAGGGCAGCTCATAACTCTGCAAAGGTTGAGGTGTGCTGAGAAGGGAAAGGCCTGGCCTGGCCTGGATGCTGCTGAGAAAACTGCCTCAGCAGCTCTCATTGATCGGCTTCCCATGAGCAGTTTTGCCGGGTAGGATTTGGTTACATATCATTCTGACCATAAAACCACACATTAGTAAATGTATCTAATCAATTAGTTCTAATTAATTATGAACAGAATATGTCCAGCCGTGGGATGTGGTTACCCCCCACTGGCTATAATTAGCAATAGTTTTGTGATCGAGTAAAGATACAACGTCTATGTGTGCATGTGTGTGGGAGCTGTGTAGCAAGGGGCTAGAGAAAGAGCAAGCGGTTAGAATCAGTGTTAAATGGCACTTGCTGCCCTACCACTTCCTCTTGGAAGAAGACCTCTCTGCATACAGCCCACTCTTCCCCACGCCCCCCCCCCCAACTCCATCTGCCTTTCTCTCAGCATCCCAGGCAAAGGACACCATTTTACCTCTTTGTGGGACCTTGGGGTGGGGGTAGGGGACTGGCAAGGTGCAACAGGACTAGCTGCCCTGGATGGCACAGTAGAGAGGAAAGAGGTGGTAGAAGAGAGAGAACAGAGCAGAGGGCTGTGCCACACTGCAGAGATCCTGGGGCCTGGCCACTGGTTAGAGCCCTTTCCAATACTGGAAGATGCCCCTTGGCTGGTGGAAGTCTGGGGTGCTGAGTCAGTCTCTGTTAATGTGATTTGTGTCTTCCTTCCTTCCTTCCTTCCTTCCTTCCTTCCTTCCTTCCTTCCTTCCTTCCTTCCTTCCTTCCCCTCTTCTTCTTCTTCTTCTTCTTCTTCTTCTTCTTCTTCTTCTTCTTCTTCTTCTTCTTCTTCTTCTTCTTCTTCTTCTTCTTCTTCTTTTAAAGAAAATTGTTGTTGTTGTTATGTTTATTATTTATATCTGTGCCATGGTAGACAGGTGGAGGTCAGAGCTGTGAGTTCACGGGTAGAACCTCATCCACACACAGCAATTACTTTTTGTTTTCACTCATTAATTAATTTATTTATTCACTTTACATGCTAATATCAGCCCCTGCCTCCTCCAAGGTCCCCTTCACACAGGTCCTCCCACTCCCCTTCTCCTCTGAGAAGTGAGGAGGCTCCTTGCCGGTATCACCCCATCCTGGCACATCAAGTTACTGCAGAACTAGGTGCATCCTCTCCCACTGAGACTTGACAAGGTGGCTCAGTTAGAGGATGGGAATCCACAGGCAATAGATTCAGGGACAGACAGCCCCCTGATCCAGTTGTTGGGGACCTGCATGAAGACCAGGCTATGGCAAGTACTTTCACTCAAAAAAGAATTATTCACACAAATGGTTTTTGGACGTTCCAATGCAAGACTGGGGAGGCTCATCACTGTGAGTCTCTGCTGGACGTGACAGCTACAATGGGGGCGGCTTATTGAAGAAATATGCCTATCGCAAAAAGAGGCAGCAGAAGAGAATGAGGAAGGGGCTTGTATTATACACTTCAAGGACATACCATAGTGATGGTTGATATTGATCCACACAAATCTAGAATAAACGACACAAACTAGAGCATCATAGGAGGCACCTGTGGGCATGTCTGTGATGGGGTTCTAGCTTGAGTTAATAGAGGTGAGAAGACTCACCCTGAGTTTTTGAGCATTCTGTGGGCTGGAGTCCTAGGCTGACAGAGAAAACCGTTGCTGAGCAACAACCTTCATCTCTCTCTGTTTGCTGACTGTGGATGCCACGTGACCTGTGGCCTCATACTCCTGTTGCCTGCCCCATTATGGGACTGGACCCTTAAATCCTCAGGCCAAAGAATCCTTTCCTTAAATTGCCTTTGTCAGGGACTTTTTCACAGCAATGACAGAGTAACTAATACATCCTTCATCGATCTAAGGACTCATAGATCCCCTCTCCTAACTGTTCCCTGATTCTCAACACTATATAGCTTTATCTCTTGGGCTTTTAGGGGACACTCGACAAGGAAAACCCAGCAGCCTTCTCGCTCTTGTATGGTAGAAGAGAAATGTCTTTGTTACTAGATTCTCTAGGGACAAATTAAAGCTGATCTACATCTATCAGTGATGTTGCTTCTGAGTTGGAACACTGTTTAGGGACTTTAGAAGCTAAGAGACAGGCACTTGCCAAATTACCTGTGTGTGATAGATCTTTGAGGTAAATTCATCCTCTCCATCTCTCTGTCTCTGTATCTCTCTTTCTTCCTTCCTTCCTTCCTTCCTTCCTTTCTTTCTTTCT
>NW_022196896.1:63564752-63568202 GCF_008632895.1 Mastomys coucha | reverse complement strand
CAGGCTGGCCTTGAACTCAGAAATCCACCTGCCTCTGCCTCCCAACTGCTGGAATTAAAGGCATGCGCCACCACTGCCCGGCTCTTTCTTTCTTTCTGACTGTCTCTATCTTTCCTTTCCATGTCTCCCTACCTTTGTGAATCTTCATTCAGATTCTATTGCTCTGCTCTTTTAAGAGCCATAGCTCCGTGAAGAGGGTAGAGGAAGGCTCCTTATTGCAGAGGAGTAGAGCACAGAGCTCTGACGGTGACCTGGAGCTGGGATCCTTCAGGAAGACATTTAGCCAGGCCGGGGCCCAGAGCGACAGGAGAGTTGTGAAGGACACTCACAAGGACACTCTCTAGAGTCCTCAGGATGCATTTGGCTTGGGTTTTACTCTGAACATGAAGGAGGTTCCTCGGGTGTCTAAATGGAGAGCTTGTCTGCGCAGATCCCTGTTCCCTCTGTTGGATACAGGACTGGGGTCCCAAGAAAATGTATGTACAATCCAAAGTATTTCAGCAATACAAACCAGTTTTATCTCTGCAGACGGGCGAGTAGCAGACAAGAACGGCCAGCCTTATTCCCAAGACAAAGAGGTCCTGTGCCTCACTTGCAGCAATCAGAGCCTGGCCTCACATTTTTATGCAGCTGGTTACTTTAAAGCAACAACGTTGATAAGAGGAATGCAATTCTAAGCTCAAAGTTCAACCTTGAGCACATATTTTGATTTTAAATGATGACCCTGGAGGAACTTGAATTTTTGCCAACAGACTGCTTTACAATTTCTCAAATGAACTTTTTCTTATTAACCCTTTGATGGAAAGGACAGTCCATTTCTTTTACATGGTTCCATGCCTGGGTGGAGTAGGCAGCACAAGGTGGCAGCCAGGACTTTACTGGCTGAGGCTTGGATTGGTGACTGAGGGATGTTGGAGATAGGAGGGTCTGTCTGCTAGTGAGGTAGGCGTGTTGAGTGTGGGAGAGTGTGGGTGCATGAGCAGCCCTCCTTTATTCTCCTGATGGGTCCTGTAGTTATGGCTGCCTGACCTTCCAGACACTCCCCCTGGTCACCTCTAGTTTTTAGTCAGTCTACAATAGAACATTCTTCAGGTTAACCAAAAATAGCCTTCTCTTCCAGAGCTCTCTGGTATCCACCACAGCCTCACTAGCGTGACCTTTCAAATCTAGGGCTTACTACTAAAAACATTGGCTCCAACTTAAATTGAAATAGGCATTCTACAGAGTGGCCTGTGGGACTGGAGGGTGAGGGGTGGGCACAGCAGAGAGTGGGATGGCCATTCCATTTCCCAGACCTCCCTGAATATTTTTTTTTTTAAAGATTTATTTATCTTGAGTATATGAGTACACTGTAGCTGTCTTCAGACACACCAGAGAGGGCATCAGATCTCATTACAGATGGTTGTGAACCATCACATGGTTGGTGAGAATTGAACTCAGGACCTCTGGAAGAGCAGTTGGTGCTCTTAACCACTGAGCCATCTCTCCAGCCTAGACTTCCCTGAATCTTGCACCTTGCATTTTGCCCCCTTCAAGGTTGGAGCAGAGGAGACCAGGAGCTTGGTGCTTGATGGGTTTTCTGAAACATTCCCTTTGATAAAACTCTTGGTCAGAATGTGTCGTTGTTCTAACACAGGACTCCTGGGTAGTTCCTGGGCAGAAAGGGCCTGGAAGAACACTGGAGAAGACTGGGGCCTTCTCATCCTAGGAGACAGCCTCTTTGGGAAGGAAACAGTGGATATGGTGGCATAGGCAGTGCAGAGCTGTGCAGAACTGGTCTTGCCAGGAAAACACCTAGATCTTTCTCACCAAACTCCAGCAGTGTCCAGTCCAACTAACCCAGGACACCCTTGGGTACTTCACAATCCAGGGCAGGCATGCACACTTTCCTAGGGACCCAAGATTCTCCTAACCTAATGAGGCCCAGAACCTGTAGAACCCCCAGCACTCATCCAATCCAGGTGCATCACCTTGAAACCTAGCAACCCCAGCTTCCCCACGGGATTCTCAGAGGCTTCACATGTGGCCAGGACTAAAGTGAGAAAGAGGCCACAACTTCCCTTCTCTAAAATCCTTGAGGGAATCTTTGCCTATGTGAAAGGTCCAGGCACTTCTCTCTTCTAGATTAGAGGGTAGGGATGGAGGGCAGAAGCAGAGCTATCTGGTGCTCTTGGTGTCACCGCTGGCCCCCACCTAAAGCATTTGCCCCAGTTTTGAAAAAAGACTTAACCCACTGCAAACAACTCTAAAATGTTAATTTCTCACCAGAACACCATGGAAAGAGACCCTCCCACCCCACCCCCACCCCTGCTCCCACCCCACACAATGGGGCATTCCCTTTCCAACCCTGGATTAGGCACAAATCACACCCAAACACCTGTTTTCCCAGAGAAAAAGGGGAGACAAATTAACCTGGCTGCTTTCTGACTTTCTGACTTGGGCAAAAAAAAAAAAAAAAAAAAAAAAAAAAAAAAAAAAAAAAAAAACAGCAGCAAATGACCTTGCAGGTGTAACTTTAAAGAAGAGAAAAAGGGGAGACTGTGTTAGAATGGGCTAGGATATGGTAATGTATTTTGATTGGGCATGTTAATTAGGTGAACCAAAGGGGGCTTTTGATTGCTAGACATCAATACTTTGACAGTTGGTCTTTGGCTGTCAGCCTCAGGAGGAGGAAGTGGCCAAATAAGGGATTTGCCCTTGGGGGCTAGCTTTAGGGATGCAATCTAACAGTTTTTTAGCAAGGCAGAGGGAATGGGCGAAGGCAAAGCCTGCCACAGCCGGGTTCACCATGGTCAGGCTGGCTAGAGTCCCTTCAGATAGGATTTCTTTTGCAACAGTAACAGGTACTTTGGCAATAGCCTTCTTAGAACAGAAAAGAAACAATGCAGCTTAATTAGTATCTGCATACACACAAGTGCAGCTTTGTCCCATCCCTGGGACTCACTGAGCCAATACCAGCATGAATCAAGCTGCTTGCCTCAGAGCACTGTGGCCTTGTCTGAGAAGAATGGCTATGATGGATGGTATGTGCTTGGCCCAGGGAGTGGCACTCTGTGGAGGTGTGGCCTTGTTGGAGGAGGTGTGTCATTGTGGGTATGGGCTTAAGACTCTCATCTTAGCTGCCTGGAAGTCAGTCTTCCACTAGCAGGCTTCCGATGAAGATGTAGAACTCTCAGCTCTACCTGTACCATGCCTGCCTGGATGCTGCCATGCTTGATGATAATGGACTGAACCTCTGAACCTGTAAGCCAGCCCCAATTAAATGTCGTCCTTATAAGAGTTGCCTTGCTAAGCCTGTCTCCTGGATGCAACTGCATATCATAAACCCCATCTTCTTGCTCAGCGTTATGCAATAACCCTGCTTCCCTGTTCAATTCTTGATAAAAAGAAAATATACTGAGTTTTGGGGAGCTGCAATTTCTATATCAGAAAGTCTAGTCCATCCAATCC
>NW_022196896.1:63549451-63564742 GCF_008632895.1 Mastomys coucha | reverse complement strand
TGATTCCCTCACTGCCCTGGTCGGATCCATCCCTTGAGCCAGGAGAGATGTGACAGAGCATCCCAGGCTACAGGTCAAGACATCTTACACAAGAACCACACACACACCAGGCAGCAGGTATGCAGACACTGGCAGTCATATTGTGCTCCTTTTGACCTCCATCAGTACTTCATCTCACTGAGAGTCTGGAAACTAGTTCATCATGCAGTCTGCCACATCCAAGAAGCCCATGAAGGAACACACCAGGCCCATGGCAGACTGTCATCTCCACCAGGATCATTTCATGAGTCTGCATCAACACTTCTAAGTGTTGTCGTTGCCTCAGGATACGTCTGGCTTCTCAGCTTCATCTTAGAAGTGCTTGAGTTAGGGTATGACAAGAATTGGGCTTTCTTGATCAGAACCACTCTCTAGCGATATTCTTGAAGAAGAGTTGAGGGATTTGAGAGACGAGCACTTATCAGTTACTATTCTGTTTCTGTGATAAACTACCATAGTCAAAAAAGCCACCTATGAATGAAAGCAATCATTTGGGTTGATGGTTCTGGAGAACTGAGAGTCCGTTATAGTGGGGAGGCATAGCAGCAAGCAGATGATTGGGGTAGGAACAGGAAGCCTAGGGATTACATCTCAACTGTGCACACTCAGAAACCGGAGAGGGAAACTGGAAATGACACAAGGTTATAAACTCTCAAAGCCTGCCCCTAGTGCTCTATTTTTTCTAGTGTTCTTAAAGTTGTATAACCTCTCCCCAAACAGTGCCACCAGCTGGGGACCAAGTGGAGGAGCCTCTAGGCAGCATTTCTTATTTAAAATAACATGCTGCTTTCAGGAGACTGAAGGATAAGAACCCCCTTGAGCTAAGGAGAAGCAAAACATGGGAAAGCTATGTAGGCTGGTCAGTGTCCTTGGATGTGTGTAACTTCACTATATCTTTCCTGGACTTCCTTTTCTTCTCTTCATCTCCCATTCCCATTTAAGCCTCACTGTCTAGTAGTTTAAATATCCATCAAGGTGTAATTTACCCTGTAGGGAGACACAAAACCCAGAAATATGTAAAAGACTGCTGTATTATATTTGTCCCTCTGCCATAAGGAAAAAAGTCCCAGAGACTCTGAAGTATTCTATATCTCTGACCAGAAAGTCAGCACTGTGACAAGATGCTCATCATTGCTTCTAACTACAGTCTCAGGGTCTTCCATGCCCTCCACGGGCACATGGTCATGCATGCACATGCACAAACATACACATACAAATATGCAGATATGCACATACAAATAAAAAATAAATCATTTAAAAAACAACACCTGAGGGTAGCAATGGGGTACAGAGGACCACGAATCCTGTCCTAAAACTTCTAGTGGGTGAGGGGAGCTGAAGGTTTCTCAGTCCACACTGGGCTTGATGGATCCCTTCCTCAACAAAGTCCAAGGTAGTAGAATCCAAGAGACGTGTCCCTCCCTCCCATGTATTCCACGTGACACAGAGTAAAATTCCAGCTCTGCTTCAAGTCTGGAGCCCAGTCCCATCCTCTTAGTCCCTTACCTCTTCTACTCTGGCCCTGTTGGGTTTCTTGTGCTTCTAGCTCAAGTAACTTTGTTTCTACATTCAAAGTCCATTTCTGAAAGGAAACATGTATTACAATGCCTGTTCTATTTTACTTCATGCAGTAGGTCCAGGGAAAATAGATTTTTCTGGTCTCCTATTTCTTGTTAGTGTATTGCTTCAAGAGGGACAGTGCTAGTAGAATAAATATATGTAAAAAATAGACGTGCTTGATTACCTTACAGGATACATATAGCACATGCTGGGTAGTCCAGCCATGGCTATCGGCACGTTGGAGAATCAGAGACACCGTGGCTGCTCAGTCCATGAAGCTGGAGAGCTCAGCAAACCTAATGTGGTTGAAGGCCTGAAGGTTGCTGGATGGCCGCTGGTTTTCTGTCCATCTCAGAAGGCTGAAGTAGATGAGTTCTAATGTTAGTAGAAAGCCAGCAACAGGATAGACAGACACACTTGCCAAAAAAGAGCAGGGCAGATAGATACAATAAAATAGCTTTTCTTTGTAGCATTTTAATGTTTGAGCAGCCAAGGTAAGGTCTTCTCCATTCTGTTAATCCTTCCAAGTGATATCCCCAGAGACGTCCAGAGACATGGCTCTCAGTTGGCTTCTGATCTAATCAAGTTGACAGTCATGGTTACTCATCACAGTTAGCCATGTGACCAGAGGCCAAGGCCCCTTATTGATTGGTGAATAAAGTTGGCCTTTGCCTGTGAACTGGTAGAGTTAGCAGGCCATGCTACTCGCTATTTTTTTTTCTTTTAATTTTTTTATTGATTCATTGTGAATTTCACATCAGGCCTTCCAGTGCCACTCATCTCCTGTCCCATTGTATCTGCCCTCTGCCCTTGCAACCTCCCCCATAAAAGAAAATATAAAACAAATAAACAAGATAGAAAACATCTCAGCATGGAAGCTGTAGTATGTCACAGTGCATCCTACAGTATGTCCATGTCCCTCTGTCCACACATCTTTACTTGCAAATGTTCTTTGCAATGAGTTCTGTTTTCAAGCTCTGGTTCAAGGTCACTGGCTTCTGTGATACCATCAATATTGGCTCCTCACTGGGATTCCTCCCAGTTATCCCCTTGGTGCCCTGTGTCATGGAGATCCTGCTGCTTTGATCAGCAGGGCCCGCTCTTTCATGCATCCTAACAGTTCACAGATGATGTAGGTTTTGGGGTGGATCTCAAAGCCCTGGATCTGGGCCTGAGTGGTAGCTGAGCTGATCAGTTTGCTAGTTGTCCCACATCCATACCACCAGGGTGAGCTCTCCAGCTCTGCTCTGGTTAACCCACACAATGTTGCCACTGGCAGTAGACAGGGTCAGCTTTCTTGCTCTCATGCCCTTGAGGCTGGCTCACTCACACCCATGCCTCCCAGTTGTGCTTCCAGTTGAGGCACGCAGCCCACTCTCCCAGGTGCTGTAGCCAGTGAGGAGCGGGGCCAGCAAGGGATCAGCGATGCTGCTCTCACACTCTCAGTGGTGGCTCACCCATGCAGGCTCAATCAGAGCCAGCTCTACTGTGCTGCTTAGGTGAGGTGGCAGGGCTTGCAATCCTGACTGCTGTAGCTAGTGAGAGGCAGGACCACCTCATCCATTCTCATGACCCCAGCATCGGATCTCCTGATGCTGTAGGTGTGACAGGTAAGGGTGGGGAGGGCATCACCTCTGCACCTGTGCTACCTTGTGGCAAATGAGTGGCAAGGTCAGCTCTCCCATGCTCACGCCCTTGGGCAGCTCATCCATGCCCCTGCCACAAGGGTCAGCTCCACTCTGCTGGGCGATGTGCAGGGCCCCCTCGGCTAAGTGTTGCCACCAATGAAAGGTAGGGCCAGCTCTCCAGAGTGCCACAGCCAGTGAGGGGTGGGGCTAGTTCTGCACAGTTCTTAGACATCTACATGGTCCCAGGTGGTTGCCCAGACCAGGGACATGCCTGTGGTCTCTAGAGGTAATACGAACCATGGACATCGACTGTATGGTTATAGACCCAGACATGGCCCTCAGTGGCAACATGGGCTGGGACTTTTCACCAAGGCCTCAGGTGACAGTGCTGGCAACTCACAAGAGGCTATCCCTCCCTTGCATGTCCAGTGCCACCTCTCTTCAAGATGCTCAAACTGTTCCTGGTCTTCGCATCTCTTTCTCTCCTGTCAGTCCACCACATATTGCACATTGTAGTGGCCTTTGCTGCCGGTGGGCCACAAGGCTGGTGGACCTCTGGTGACCTCCTCTGCCTATGCCAAGTGGTATGGTGGCAAGCAGGCCTCTGGGTGTCTACAGTGTGCCTGTCTTGTTTCTTGAATTTACAAAAGCAACCTTCTCCTGATCCTGTGGCCGTTAGTCTTTGGTCCAGCCCAGGGCTCTGTCCTTTCTTACAATCCCGCCTTTCTTGCTCTGGCCCTGTAGCCATGACTAATGCCTCAGCCTGGCACCATAGTGCTGGGATGTATGTACTATGGATGCCTCATTCACACATGGAGTAGAGATTCTGCTAGGCAGCTATGCGGGTGCTGGGGATGGAGTGAAGGAGACCCAGTCTCTTTGGAACTTACATAGGAAAGAAGAGACTGCTAAAAGGCTATGCAGACAAGTAATTATTTTGCATCTCCTTTTATCCCTCCACGTGAATCCCTTCCTAGCCATCTGGACATTTCCTCCATGGGGCCCCTCCCAGGCCTGCCTTCTCCTAACAGAGTGCAATGTTTTAGTTTTACTCCATGGTCACCAGCAAGGCAGCCTAGACCTGGCTGCCCTGCCCAGAGAATAGGGTGAATGAAAATGAGGACACTTACTGAGTTGGCTGAAACTGTTCCGCAGTGGCAAGCAGAGATGAATGGTTGGAGTTGGTAGAGGAAAAAAGTGGATGAAGAGACAGACTCTAGAATTTGGAGTCAAATATAGTGGGTGGCAGAAGCCAGCAGGAACAAATGGTCCATACATACCGTGGGGGAGTCAGGCAAGCCAGCAGCTTGGCTCAGAGAGGCTAAGTCCTTCGTAAGGGAGCTCATGTATGCCTCTCCTGGGTTTCAACACCACATGAATGGAATGGGGACATGACCACTCTTATTAATTTTTTGTGGTTGTTTTTTTTATCTCAATATGTACTGATTCTAAATAAATAGATGAATGTAGAGATAAATATAAATATAAAACTGTACATATGAATATGCTCACATTTATTTTGCAGTTTGTTTGTTGTTTGTTTATTTTTTACTTATCCACTTTACATCTTGCTCATTGTCCCAAAATATGGAACGCTTCAGGAATTTGCATGGCATCCTTGCTCAGGGGCCACGCTAACCTTGTTTTAGCATATATGCTGCCGAAGTGAGCGCCTGGCCACCCTTAAGTACAGCTGAGGAGAAGGGTTTTATTGTACATGTGAGGGAGAGTTCAGCCAGAGGCATCTGGAAGAGTCCAGACTGACCATGGCCAGCAGACTGAACTAGGTCAGGAAAGGAGGGAGGGGAGACGAGAGAGGAAGAGAAGAAAGAGGGAGCAAAAAGAGGGGACCACAGAGGGAGAAGAAACAAGAAAGCATGTGGCCGTAATGGCAGGGTTTTTTTTATAGGAATCAGAAGCTGGAGGAATGGAAGCAAAGCCCCTGGGTTAGGAAAGGTTTGGGGTAGGGGTCGACCGGGTGAGAAGAGCAGAGAGGAGGCCTAAGTACTGAGTGATCCTGGTGGTCTGTGTGTGCTCTGGTATGCTATTAGGCAACTCAGTTAGACATTTGTGCCAGGTTTCTTTGGGACCAAGAGATGACCTAACTTCTAGATACATTCCCAGCTGTTGCCTGCTGATCACAGCTCAATCCGTTGGCTTCCTAAACCACCTCAGTGCACTAAGCAGGAAGAAAGACATTGATTAGAAAGTTAGAAAGCAGGGATTGGCTAAGAACTAAGTGGTGGAGTGTTTGCCAGCGTGCCTGAGGTCTTAGGTTTAGTTCTCAGTGTCACAAAAAAAAAAATGTTAGAAATTGTAAAGTTGAGTTCTACTCCCAAATCTTCTCTCTGTTAACAGAGGGACTTTGAAGAAACCGTTTCCCTATGTCAGAAGATGGAGACAGCAGCAGCCTCTGGACTGCTACAGAGCCTGTGCCTCTGGATTGAAACACTTCCTCCCCGAAGGAGGGGACAGCTCCCAAGACTCAGGTAGTCAGCAGAATGTCACGTGACTGGGGAAGCAATATGGCTGCTGGCGTAGCAGCCTGTGTCCACATCTCTAGCTTTGGCTAGAGACTGGTATATCCCTGAAGCTCACTTGCCAGCCAGCCTAGCTCAACTGATGAACTTCGGTTCAGCAAGAGGGCATGTCTCAAAAATAAAGGTGGAGTATAGTGAAGGTGGGGAAAAGATGAAGGATGCTGACATCGGGTCTGTATGTGCATGTGCACACACATGATTCATTCACCACACAAGCACACACATACACAAAAGATCAGCCTGTGTGAGACCCATGCTCCAATTGTTGGCATCAGTGCCTCTGAAACCTGTGACGTCACATAGGCGGGCCTCACAGACCTGTTGCCGAGGCAACAGCCACCATGTTCCAGAATCCATTGGGCTTATCTCCTGCCTTTACCTGTGACCACCACATCACCACCCATATATATATATATATATATATATGTATATATATATATATATATATGTGTGTGTGTGTGTGTGTGTGTGTGTGTGTACACATATATATATACACACATATATATATGTATATAGGGAACATGCCTCCCATCTCTCTCTTTTTCCCTTTTCTCTTTCTGCTACCACCCAGTCTCTCTCTCTCCCAATAAAACCTCTTACACGTGGAACTGTTTGGGCCTAGTGTGTGCTGTGTCCAGACAGGAGCAGCAATTCTAACACATCACCAATGCCAGGAAAGGAGGAGAGTTATGGGAAGCTGGCAGGTTGAACAGAATTTGAGGAGCCTCAGGCAGAGAAGATATACTAATTCTTTTTTAAAGACTTATATATTTATTTACACTGTAGATCTCTTCAGACACACCAGAAGAGGGCGTTCCCCAACAGAAGCAGATCCAGTTACAGATGGTTGGGAGCCACCATGTGATTGCTGGGAGTTGAGCTCACGACCTCTGGAAAAGCAGTCAGTGCTCTTAAACCATCTCTCCAGCCCAGAGAAGATATACTTTTATCACTACACACTATGCAGGGAGAAACTGACCGGCAACTAGTCACACAGCTACACATAAGAACTTCAGACATGCAAATACAGGCACACAAATAGACCTAAACACAGAGGTAGGCACACAAGCCTAGAGACTGACAGACACAGGCATATGAGGGTCCATGCCTGAGTACATCATACTTGGGAATAGAAGGCTGTGAGGGCTCATTTATATTTAGATATCAAAGCGCTGATATGGATATCTAGTGTGAGTCATTTATAAATGACAGACACTGGACATCCAGGGGACTATGAGTCAGCACCAAATGGCTGACACAGGGTGTTCAAGGACTTCCAAAGTGAACAGTGATGTAATCTGTTGTATAACTATTTTTGGCATAGTATCACTTTTGTGGGAGTCTATATAACATGGCCTTGAGGTTGGCGGCTCGACTCTTTGCCTTCATCAGCCTGCCCATGCATTTGTGGGTGTGTGTGTGCCAGTCTGAGTGTGTGCCTGTGCATGGTTGTATGCAGCCTTTGCGTGCCCGGGTTCCTAACAGTGCCTACCTGTCTAGCAGCCTCTGTAGAGATGCATCAAACCTTATCTGCTTGGAGTCTGTCTCTTCACCCTCCCAGCTTCCCATGACCCTCTTTTTCTGGCATTAAATTATGAACCCCACTCTCTGTCAGTGTGCAGGGAGAGCTCTGTAGTGTAGAAAGAGCCTCTGGCTTCTGATCCAAGCCTTTGTTAGGGAGATACACTCTGTAGGCTTCTTCCTTGTGAATGTCTGGGAGCCGGGTGGGGGTGGACCAGGTTAGCAGGTCATTCTGATTCCGTGGGCCCCACCGGTTTCCTGATATGACCCAGCTATCGGGATTATTCATAAGGAGCTGTCCTCCCAAGAGCAGATGACAGTGAGCAAGGAGATGTTTTCATGAAGCATTCTGAACACAGTATTTATGGACTCCAGTTATTGGGACATTTATAGATTGGATGCGAAATGTAAAACATATGGTGCGCTCTTCCAGGAACACATTCAATCCAGCTGCCGCCCACAGCCGTGCTGCCGCCCACAGCTGCGCTGCTCTTTCCTCTGAATGCTCTTCAGAACATTTGTGGGGGCGGGACCCCTCCCGCTCGCAGGAACAAGGTGAACAAGTGTCTTTTCGGGTAAAAGGCTGGTTCCTTTTGGTTAACATTCCCCTGTCTCTCAAGGTTAACATTACCAGGGCCCATCAAGGAGTGTTCTGTAGGGAAAATGTGGCTGGAGTTTTCACCTTTTCTTGTCCCTTCTTGACATATGAAAATGATTGCATGTGGCTGGAAACTTCGAGGACAGACTTGAGCACCATTTGGAGTAGCATCCCTTGTGGTCAGGATCTGGCAGTATGTTTTCAGGTTCTTGGCCTCTTATCCAGTGAGCTGGAAATCGCCACTCATACAGATTTGCAAATGAAGCAAGAATGCTTTATGGGAGCAAATCAATAATGTGGATTGTAGAGGAAGACACTGCCCAGATCGACAGCGGGTCATATTTGTGAGGCTGTGTAAGAGTCCCAGGCTACAGCTTGGGGTCTCTTTTTATGGAGTTCATGGGAAGGAAGAGCTGGTTACTATGGGAAGTTGTTTGAATGGTTCTCTACTTGGATTGATAGATTAGATCATACATTCATTTTTTTGACCAAGCATGGCCCCTTTCCGTAGTACAGTGGTTCTCAACCTTCCTAATGCTGCAACCCTTTAATAAGGTTCCTCATGTCAAGGAGACCCTCAACCATAAAATTATTTTATTGCTGATTCCTAACTAATTTTGCTACTGTTGTGGATTGTAATGTAAATATCTGATATTTCTGATGGTTTTAGGTGACCCCTGTAAAAAGGTCATTCGACCTCCAAAGAACCCACAGGTTGAGAACCACTGCTCTACCGAATCTAATTTTAATCATATGGATGCCTACTTGTAAAGCTGGTCAATAGGGGGTTCTCCCTAAAAGATTATGAGAGGACTTAGTTTTATCCTACTATACATGTACCCAATACCAGTTCAGGCAGGACTAGTGCCTCTTTTCTTTATAACATGATACACTGAGAATACAGGAGTAGAAACTGTCTGATTTTGGTTGTTACCAGGGACAGGGAAGCTTATACTTTTGTTCAAAAATAGAAGTATGTGAAGCCCAGTGCAGGGAGGGTAAGGCAGGATGGATGGGGAGGGGTGGGAAGGGGTGGAGTTGGGTGGGGTAAGTTCTGAGGTTTCTAGTGCACTATCTAGAGAGGGGTTATAACATATATTATGTGTTAATGAAGGAACTGGGTACCAAGTGTATGGTTATTACAAGAGTTGGGGGGTACATAATGCCCAACCAAATGTGTGGGTTCCAGGGGGTCCTAACCTGTCTTGCCTATGCTTGCCTAGTGTGACCTTTCCCTTGCTTGCTTGTGTGGGTGAGAACTGACCAAGACCAAGCCTGGGGTCTGCTCTGCACACCTCCCTTGGGCTACCAATGTCTCCAGGAAATGTGTTTGTCTTAGTTTCTTTTCCCATTGCTGTGGCAAAGTACACTGTCAAAAGCCACTGGAGGGAGAAGAGAAACTATTTCAGCTCACAGTTCAAAGGTGTCATCATGGTGGGCGAGTTCAGGCAGCAGTAGCTTGAAGCAGCTGGCCACAATCAGAAAACAGACCTGTAACTGTGGGTTTCTCCACATGTGCCCAAGTCCCCTGAAATAATGACTCTGAGACTTCTTCTATATGAATAAATGCCTAGGCTGTTGGGTCATTTTTGCAAGCTCACAACTCAGTGAACTCATTTAAACTAGTCTAAGACACGCCATGTGGCTAATTACCTCTCCTTTGGCTTCACAGTACAATCTTCCTCAGAGTTCAGTGTGAATCTTTCCCATGCCTGATTCAATCCCAGAAGTCCAATGTCTCTACTGAATGTCCCACCTTTGTCCTCAGTTCATTGGCCAATCAGCTTTTTATTGACAGGTGATGCTTCCACCCAGGGTACAAGAGATTCTCTCTACACAGAGCAATCAATGCCACTGCCCTTAGCTTGTGTCCTCCATTATCAGTCCATGCAGCCTGGCATGCCTGCAAGCTTGTCTCATAAGTGACTCTAAAACTTGTTCAGTTAACAGTTAACACTACTCATGAGAGTGTTTCTGGTCTAGAATATCCACCACTTAGGAGCTTGCATTCAGAACCAACAACAACCTGCATTCCTTACACATTGTTCTGCAACAAAGTCACCATGTATATACATTATAAAACTCACCACAAGTCAATCAACTGCGGTAGGCATGGAGTCCCTACCAACCAAAATATGTACGGAAGAGAAGAGCAGATCATCTGCTGCTGTGTAGAAGGCCATGGTGGGATCCCTGTTGCCTAAGACTTTTCCAGATTAGATGGGTAATAATCATATGCTTTCTTATTTAAACAGGAATATCAAAAGCCTTCAAGGTTTTATAAAAATGGAAATAAAACATAAAAAAGCCATTTGGAATGTTGGTTGGATTAGGCATCAGCATTTCAGCTTCTAGTTATCTTTCCATTTCCTTGGGGATGTCTATGGTGTGTGCCCTGGTGCATCCCCATTGCATCTCTTCCTCGGAGAGTCATTTGTCCAGCCTGTGCTGGAGGGATGTGAGTTAGGTCCTGGAGCCTGGAGCTTTCTAGGCCGAGGCCTGGTATTGGAAGAGGCAGCAGTGCCTCAAGCCAGCGGAGTGTATAAGAAACTGGGGTGAGCAAGGGGCTGGGAAAGAGAGCTCAATGGGCCAGCCTCCTGCTAGTTAAACTTCATCAGACTTGAAGGTCACCGAACACAGATCCTTCACACTCAGCTTCCGGGCCCCACCTCTTGTGTCCTAGGTAGCACACTGATTTTAAGCAAGGCCATCATGTCATAGTTGCCTCGTGGACTTCAAAAGAGGTGAGACATCATGGATGGCCTTCTGCCACGGGAAAGTAGAGAAGGTGATTGGGCTTTGTGAGGCTCATTATAGGAAGGCTATTTCCAACTGGTAAAACATGGCTATTTTTATCTATCTATCTATCTATCTATCTATCTATCTATCTATCTATCTATCTATCTATCTGTCTGTCTGTCTAAGACAGCGTCTCATTATGTTTCCCTTACTGGCTTGGGACCAGCCATGTAAACCAGGCTGGCTTCATAGAAATTTACCTGTCTTGGCCTCCTGAGTACTGCGATTAAGGGTACCACCATCTACAGGCTTATTTTTATTGTTTCTTTCTTTAACTATTTTCTAATCTGCCCTACTAGTGACCCTTGGTGAAAATAACAGAATTTGAGTTATCTCCGTGGTCCTGTGTGGGAACACAACCTTCTGAACTGGCAGGAGCTATCAAATCAAGGTTTTCTCTTAAGAACAGAGACCTGCTAGTGTCTCCTTACTCTGGTCAGTTTAAGGGGCCTGCCAATCACCTGGGCAAGGAAACTCCCCTGGGGTAATCATGTACTACACATATGCCGTAGTGTAAAGCCCGCATAGCCTGTTGGCTGGCACCGTGTATTCTAAGCCATCATTCACTCTTATTCCATGAGAGTGTCTTCCATAATTGCTCTCTCTGTGCCATGTGTACTGTGTCACATGTCATGGTCGAGCTTCCGTTGCATAAGGCTTTTCCAGATTAGATGCTTAATCTGTCACTGCCACTCCCCAGACCCCCGCAAAGCTAAATGCATCTTAAACTTTTACAACACGTACCTTCTGATTAGGATCTCTCAGACTGGAGAGAGTTGGGATGCTGCAGGTCCACAGGAAGTTATCTTAGGCTGTCTTGGCCACCCCCCCCGTACCCCCCTTCCCTGGTACTTATTTGGTGCTCACTCTGTTTGATCAAATGTCTTTGTGGCTATCAAAATCCTTTTTAAAGCTTACCCCCTAGTTCCCACCAACCCAAAGGCTAAGAGCTTCATCAAATAGCATCTGAAGGTTCATAGCAGAGATTCCTCTGCTTTGCTGTAAGCCACCTACATGATATTACCTCAATATATTTTCTAAAAATGCCCTAGCTTATGACTTCATTTCTTCCAATATGATAATAATTTAATGAAACCATCACCACGTGGGTATCTAGGACTTTGGTATCCTATGTCTGTATTCCTGGGACAATCATTCCCGTGTGGTGGAAGAATAAATTTCTTTACGGTCTTTGAGCTGAGAGCTGGGATTCTCATTTGAACTTCTCTCACCCTGTGAGCTGCTGTGGCTCCTGCCTGCAGCCGCCTAGTGAGAGTTCCCTGTGTGCCTCCTGGACCCCTCCCTCCTCAGGAGAAACTGCCCTCTTGACTTGGGTACAGAATTTTAGAGTGAACAAGTATGAAGACGAAGTGGGTCTTATTAAAATTATTTTTAAATATAGATTTTAAGCATGGATATTAAGAGAAAGAGTAATGTAGGGAAAGAATACGCTTTCCCTAATCATGTGCATGAGCTTCTATAAGCAGAGTCAGAATTGAGTATCTTAGCATTAGTCATATATACCTTTGGTGCCTCTCAAGTCTCTTCACAAAGGGTTGCTAAAAAGTTTCTTTTTTTCTCTCTTTCTTTTCTCTTTTGCTTTATTTACATATAATTCTGCATATTATATACCATATATATTGTATATAATGTATACTTTATATATAATACATTACATATATTGTTTCTTGAAATTAATATAATTACATCATTTCCCTCATCTCTTTTCTCCCTCAAGTCCCTCCTTTGCTCTTTCTAAAATTTATGGTCATTTTTTTCTTTAATTGTTTTTTTACACACTATGATGGTTTGAATGAGAACGGCCCCAGAGGCTCATATATTTGAATGCTTGGTTACCAGGGAGGAAGACTATTTGAAAGCATTAGAAGGATTGGGAGGTGTGGCATTGTTGCAGGAAGTGTGTCACTAGGGTGGGGTTTGAGGTTTCTAAAACTCGAGCAAGGCCCAGTGGCTCTGTCTTCCTCTTGCCCGAAGATCCTAATGTAGAAATCCCAGCTGTTTTTCCAGCTCCATGTCTGTCTGCTTGCCACCATGCTGCCCACCATGATGATAATGGACTAAGCCTCAGAAATAATAAGCAAGCCCCAATTAAATGCTTTCTTTTATAAGAGATCCATGTTCATGGTGTCTCTTCACAGCAACAAAGTGATAACACACACACACATACACACATATACTCACACATACTCACACTCATTCATACACATATGTTCCTAAATTCAACCTGTTTAGTCTCTATAATGTATAATAAGTATACAGACTCAGGTCTGACCATTTGGTTTTGGATAACTGAAATGCTTTGAGTAAGGTTGCACTCTGATTAGATAAACCCAGGAGCCACTAGAGTTGCACGAGGCAGTTAGGGAATGTCTTTTCACTGTGAATATTCCTGGTGCAATTCCCAGGAAGTGGGAGGTTTACAGATGGGATGGCCTTAAGCAAATGTTATTAGTTATGTTAGAATTCTTGCATCTCAGCTATAAGAGACTTAACTTTCCCTCTCCTATGTCTTCACAGTTTTCCATGTCCTTTTAAAATCCTGCATAAAGCCAGCTTTCCTCTGAGACGGTCCCCCTCACCACTGGCCCCTTTCTACTCTTATTGCTCTGTAGTAAGCTCTTTATCTTCTAGACCATGACCTGTGTGTGTCTCATTTGACTTCATTCACCCAGAGGCACAAGGGCCAGGAAGCTAAGGGGGACCAGAAGGAGGGAAGCACCCAAGTTGGATCCTGGAAACACATGTGGTGGAGTGGAAAGAGGCCAGAAGGCTTACAAAAGCAATTTACACAGTGAGTGTTTGGAGCCAGCTTCCTCTGGCATTTACTATTTGCCAGAAAGAAAGAAGGAAGGAAGGAAGGAAGGAAGGAAGGAAGGAAGGAAGGAAGGAAGGAAGGAAGGAAGGGGAGGGAAGGAAGGAATGAAGGAAAGAAAGAAGGAGGGAGGAAGGGATGGATAAAAGAAGGGAGGGAGAGAGGAAGGAGGGTGAGGAGGAGGGAGGAGTTCTTAGGGTATGGCCTGATCTTGAGCCTTGTGGCACCCTGCTGAGCTGAGACGCCCCCCCTTCCTCCCTGCTCTTAGCCGCCCCTTTGTGTTCACTGTGAGCTCCCTCCTATTTGCTATCAATTGACATAAATGCTTTCCTATTGAGTGTCATTTGCAAATCACTAGTTTGCTGCTCCAGACTGCACTTAATGTCAATTACTTTTTTAAAAAAAATGCCAATTGGAAATCACTGGTTTGCAGTTCCAAGTCTCTCAGTGCCAATTACTGCTTGGAGTGCTGGTGACACAGTCACTCCAAGTTGGATTTCTGAGTCAGTCTTAACTTGCCCTAATGCTCTGCGTCTGGCTGCACCGTTCTGGGGAAAGCAGCCAGGATCTTGCATTAACCTCAACTGCTTGTCACATGCAAGGGGGCTGAGTATTCTCTCTGTGGCTCAGTTAGTAGAGGGCCAAGGGTCAGACCCAGTGTGAGGGTTAATTTTGATGATCAACTTGATTGTATCTGCCATCAACTAGGAGACTTACCCCTGGGCCAGTCTGTGAAGACATTTCTGGGGCGGATTAGTGGAGGGCAGACTGTCCATAAGAATGGATGGCTCCACCTTCCAGCAGCCTAGATATAAAGAGGTCCAAGGAAAAGCAATAGTGAGTTTAGTGCCTTCTTCCTTGCCTTCACTTCTTGTGTTGAGCGAACCCATCCAGCTACTGCGGGCATGTTCCATCACCACCAGAACCCAGCCTCTCTGCACAGGCTGGAGGCCAGGAATCCTCCAGGCCTTCAGTGCTATGTTGTGACTGCCTAGGTGCACAGCTCTGTTGAGCGAGCAGCTACCAAGTATCTCAGGCTCTTCTGCCGACAGCTATAGTTGGCCATTCAGCCCCTACAGTGCAAGCCAAACTAACCAACTGCTTTTCATCATACATGTTCATTCTCTAAATCCTGTTTCTCTAGAGAACCCTGACCAACACACCCATCGTGACTTTGACACCAGAAGCAGAGCCCAGGACACCTGAGAAAGGATGGGGATGTGAGAACCGTGAGCATGCAGTGCTCCCCTGCTTCAGTCATAGGTTCACTGCATGTCCTCCTTTAAGCAACATCTGGAGGTGCACAGCCCAGAGCTTGCTGCTCCTGGCAGGATCCTGGCAGAGATAGTGGCTACTACTTCTTATCAGTGGAGGAACTGGAGCCAAGTGCTGACTGAGCCTCTCCCCTTCCTGTAGCTTTTCCTTTGCATTGGGAATTGGGTGGATGCTGTGTATGAAGTATACTGTGAACTATTTAGTACTCAGGAAGAGATGTGCACACGTCTGGGGAGTAAAGAAATGGCGGCATGGCACCAGCATTAAAGTGTCATTCCCTGTTGGCACTTGACCTTTCTCCTGGCCACAGCCAGGGAGTGCAGAGGAATTTAGGATGCTCTGCCACTGTGGCTAATTTCAGAAGACCTTCTCCCAGCTGAGGTCCTTACTGTACTCTGTAAGTCATGCCATAGTTCCCAGGGAAATGAGGTGGTGAAAGACCCCCAGAACTGGGGAGATCCTTACTCAAGTCTCAGGATGATGCGACCACCCAATGAC
>NW_022196896.1:63547953-63548604 GCF_008632895.1 Mastomys coucha | reverse complement strand
GTTTTCCATGCCTGCTTTTAGGTAAAAGTTATACATTATACATTCTAAGATTCTCCAGCCTTTCAGTGGCAGGTAGTGGAGAGATGGGGGATGGAGCTGGAGGAATAGGAGAAAAAGAGAGGAACGGGAAAGAAAACTAAGGAAGACAGGAGCAGTGAGGACATGCCCCTCATTCCGATCTGCTGCCACGTTCTATATAAAGTTTATCTGTCTCGGCATTGGCAGGCAGATGGACACAAATGAGTTTTAGGGACAAGAATTTTCTAATTTTCATCTTCAGAAAGAGGTGACACATTGGGAACAGTGACCCAGTTGGAAATGCCATGTGTTGATTCATATGGAAACGTGTTCGCTATTATTAGCACACTGTAGGGCAAGGAGCACAAGCAGCAGGCAGATGTTGACAAAAGCCTAGCTGTTTTATGGGCTTGTTGGGTTCCCAGTGAGGTTCTGGTCTGTGAAGTCTGGTGAGGAGCTGTGGAGGCATCCTCTGGTTGTTCATTGAGCTGTTTTTCTTTCTTTCTTTCTTTCTTTCTTTCTTTCTTTCTTTCTTTCTTTCTTTCTTTTTTTTTTGAATCTAGACCACAGTATTCCTTTCCTATGATATTTTATTTTTTTATTAGATATTTTCTTTATTTACATGTAAATTTC
>NW_022196896.1:63546140-63546928 GCF_008632895.1 Mastomys coucha | reverse complement strand
TCAGAGAGTGCATACCGTGTTTGTTCTTTTGTGATTGGGTTACCTCACTCAGGATGATATTCTCCAGCATTGAGCTGTTTTTCTAGTCAGACATAACAGCAAGTCTTGAGGCTAGTCAGGTATGACTAGGTACTAGTGAGGGGTGTTGGGTAATCATTGTGAATTAAAAAATTTTATTTATTTATTTTCATTTTATGTACATGTGTCTTTTGCTTGCATATTTTTCTGTGTGAGGGTGTCAGATTCCCTGGAACAGGAGTTGCAGACAGTAGTGAGCTGCTATGTGAGTGGTAGGAATTGAACCTGTGTCCTCTGGAAGAGCAGCCAGTCCTTTTAACTGCTGAACCTGAACTTTGGGAAGGTCATGGAAGACTTGCCCCTCTGGAAGGAAGAGGCTAATTAACATTCCTCAGACCACAGGGTGGGAACTGACTTGTGGGTGGGAACACATTCCGCAGGACAGACCGTTACTCACCTTCAGACAAGGGAAGTCCTTGCCACCTCATTCCCTGAAGACCAATCAGTTTAAAAAGTCACTCTGTTCTGCCAATCCATTGTACCTAATGGCTGCTGCCCTGAAAACTAGCTGTGTGGGGTCGCTGCCTCTCCTTTGGGTCTGGGATGACCTCAGTGCACTGGAACAATAAATTCCTCTTGCTTTTTGCGTTGATCCAGGCTCCAGGTGGCTCCAGGTACCGGGTACTCAGGGGGTACCTGGTAAGCTAAAGCTAAGGCTTGACAGAATCTTACAAACTATCACTGTGGATTAAATATATATATATATATAT
>NW_022196896.1:63540404-63546130 GCF_008632895.1 Mastomys coucha | reverse complement strand
TATATATATATATATATATATATATATATATATTTAATTATGTGTGTGTGTGTGAAAGAGATTTCAGGTACTTACAGAATCTAGAATGGGTGTTAGGTCCCCTGGGGGGTAGAGTGACAGGTGGTTGCAAGCTGCTCAGTAGGGATTCTGGGAATAAACCTAGTCCTCTGCAAGAGCCATATGCAATTTTAACTACCAACTCCTCTCCCCAGCCCTAATCATTATGATATTAATATGATAAGTTTTGGAGCGATGGGGGAGGGGCTGGGTGGGAGGTGACGGTTAGTCTTGGTTGTCAAGTTGAGTGCATTTGGAATCAACTGAGACACAAGCCTCTGGACACACCTGTGAGGGGCTTCCTGTGGGCAGCTCCTCTGACTACAAGAGGGTTACAGAGAACTCCCAGGGGAAAGCCTTGTCTTCAGCATTTGTAAGTTCCCCTGCCTTGTTCCTCCTGTGGCTGCTGACATTGCTGCCGCCATCTTCCACTGACACCAGATCCCTTCTTCTTTCCTCCTGGACTGAAGGCAAGTGGTTTTTTAACAACTCCCCCCGCCCCCAAGCCTTCAGTGGAGATTGGGACTGTTAAGGTACTAGCCCTAGGGATTGAGCATTACCAGTTCTGTCTCTCTTGGATTATCCCGATCATATCATAGAAGCCAATCTATTAAGTTCCTGTGTATGACATATTCATCCTATCCACTGTGAGTCTCCAGAGTGTCCTGAGTGCTAGAGTGCCCCTGGGCCCTTGGTGAGAAAGACCTGCCCCTGGAAGGTGGTAACTGGAGAAGGTGGGGGGGGGGCAATAGAAGAAGCAGCAACAGCCAGCACAGTTGTTGCTGAATGACCAACAGGCTTGGGCAAGTGACGAGGGGTTCAGTGCTGTCACATAGATAGAATGGTCAAGACCTGGGGTTTTATGGACGGCTCAGGATGAGTACCAAGGAGGGACCGTGTAAATATGCCGTGGTACCAGGGAAGGAAGTTTAGGAAAGATGAGACAAGATAGACTTGGTTTTAGAAAAGTAAAACCCAAGGCTTCTAATTTGATTGTTTTCTTCAGGGTTCCCTATGTTCTTCTTTTTTTTTTTTTTTGGTTTTCTCGAGACTGGGTTTCTCTGAGTAGCCCTGGCTGTCCTGGAACTCACTCTGTAGACCAGACTGGCCTCGAACTCAGAAATCCGCCTGCCTCTGCCTCCCAAGTGCTGGGATTAAAGGCGTGTGCCACCACCGCCCGGCCAGGGTTCCCTATGTTAAAGGCTTGAGCCAGATTCAGATCTGCTGGGAGGCAAAGAAACCTTTGAAGCCCCAAGTGGGAGACCTGAGGTCAATGGAGGCATTGCCTGGAAGGGGATTGTGGGATCCTAACCACTTTCTCCTTTGCTCTTTGATGTCCATGGTTTGTTTGGCCAGACTTTCCCAACTTGAGCTTTCTCAGCTTAGGCCCCAAGCAACAATGGGCACTCAGTAAGGGAGGAGGGACTGCTGCCTCCAGAACCATGGGTCACAGTAAGCTGCTCATTTCCTTGACTTTATCTCAGCCATGTCACAGCAATAGAACTGACAAACACAGTTGGCATTCCACCAAACACAGAGGAGGCATAAATATACACAATGAGTCCTAATAATCTTTATATTGCTGTAGCCCGCGCAGTCTTCTCGCCGGGAAGAAGACACGCGGACACTAGGTTCCTTCTGCAGCAACTGTTTATTTGTCTCCATCCATAGGGAAAAAAGGGTCGAACCCAAAATCTGCACTGCTTATATACACCACAGTGCAGGGTATCTGCCCACAGCGTGGCGTGTCTGCTCATGATTGGCTGTTTGCTCATTACCCTACGTAACGTCCCGGGATGGGCCGTGACATGGCATCTTTTCACTCTACACACATGCGCAAACAGTTCTCTACGCACATGCGCAAACAGTTGTTTAGGCGCCATCTTGCCACGGCGAATGCCTCTCAAGATTCACGGCTCCCCACATATTGCCACTGAAAAATTTTTCTTTTTTCTCTTCTTTTCTCTTTCTGCTTTTGTTCATTTCCCTTCCCCTTTCTCTTCTTCCTTTCTTTTTTTGTTTTTTGTTTTTTTGGGATGGGGTGGGTTCTCCAGCATAGGAGTGATTACTGCCAAGTGGTCCCTCAAAGGCTTTCCACAAACCATTGTAAGGAGAGGGGTGGAGACTGGGAATGACCCCGGAGAAGGCTTTGGGGGTCCTGGTCATGTTCTAGTTTGTGGCATAGGACTGTGCTCTGTTTTTGAACATTTATTGAGGTCTCCACTTCAGGTACACACAACTTCCTGTCTGTACTTTTTTTTAAAGACATAAGTCCATGAGAGAAACATAATGAAATCCAGAGAACCACAGAGCAGACGGTCAGTGACCACTGATGTGGCTCAGCTGAGAAAAAGGAAACTTCAGAAACAGAAATGCAACCTGCTCTACATGGGAGAATCCTAAGAGACCAAAGAACACTTATCATGGAGCTTTATCTATGGAAAGCTGCCCAACCAGGAAGCAGGTACACTGCCAGGTCCCCTGCCAAAGCCTCACAGATGAGTGAGTGTTCCTCCCTCCCACTTGGAAAGGAAATAGAGTTGGAACTTGGCAACTGACTAGGGACATGGCTTAGAGGGTATATAGGAGAGACATCACCACAACTATTTACCCACCTACCACACACACAAAATCATGTCAAGTGACCTTAGTGCAGCATATTGTGAGGATGAGGGAAACGTTGGAAGTGGCTCATAAAACTGGTTGCTCTCCATCTATTATGATTTATCACTCTTTGAAGGAACCCAGGCTGTTGTAGTGGAATACCATGGGATAAGTCTTTAAACACAGGCATTTACTTTCTCATCACTCTGGAGACTAGGAGGCCGAGATTGATGTGTATGTCGGGATCGACTTTCCCCAGGCTTCTCTCCTGGCCTTGTGGATGGCCACCGTCTTGCTGTGTCCTTTTTTGTGCATGTCCACTTTTGGTTGTCTCTTTCTTTTCTTACAGGGCATGAGGCACTTTAGACTAAGCTCCCACAGTATGAAAGTGCCATGCACTGGATCATATCAGGGCTGGTGAGATGGCAGGGAACGGAAGACACAGATAGCCTTCAGTTGAATGAGACAAAGTGGGGCTCTCCATATGAAAGGTTTCTGAAAGGGAGCCCTGCTACTTAGTTACTGTGTAGCCTACTCTACAGGAGATGGGGGACATAGCCTATATGCTAAAATCATAGGGGAGCTGCATAAGGAAGTAGAGATAACCAATGTAAGGCTCAGTCTGCCTCATCCTAAGGCTACAATTCAAACTGGCTCAACCCTGAGCAGCACGGAGCTGGGTTTGACTTCTAGTCTTGCCCCTGCTTGCAGCAGCAAGGGTGGGTCATGAGTCTTATTTACAGCATTCTATGCTTAGGGTCTGAAGGGTTTTGATATTAGAACATCTACAAGTATTAGAACATCTACAAACCCTTGGAGTTTGGGGTCTGGATGATTAATCTTGGTTGCCATCTAGACTGAGTCTGGAATGATTTAAGAGGCAAGCCACTGGATACACTTGTGAGCGGGGGGAGTTTGGTCAAGTTATTCAAAGTAGAAGACCTAACTATTCTAAGTGTTGGTGACACCTTCAGGTAGCAGCCTGACTCAAAAGAGGCGGAAGAAAGCTTTGCTTTCACCTGCTTGCCTTCACTCTTGATGGCACACTCATCTATGAAGTTGCTGCTGTTCCTGTGACTACATCCCTTCACTGGTATCAGAATCCAGATTTCTTTTTTTGAAATTCCAGTGTGAACTAAAGGCCAGTGGCTGTTCAGGAGAGCTCTAGGGCATCAGCACCAGACTGGGACAAATGAGCTTCATGGACTGAACAGTTATTGCATACCAAGCTTCTTTAGTGTGAGACAGTCATTGTTGGACTATCCAGATCATGCAATCCAAGCTGATAAAAGATAGCCATTGCTAGACCCAGACCATGCAACCCAAACCAATATATATATATATATATATATATGTATGTATATTTACATGTATATATATACACATTTAATACACACACACACACACACACATATGTGTGTGTATTCAGTGTTGGTTCTGTTCCTTTAGGAGGTTCTGAGTAATACAGCATCATACTGTATATTTGGGAAAAGAGGACAGAAATCAGTTCCTAACACTAGTCTAAGAATCTTGCATGAAAAGCTAGCAGCTAAATATGTGAGTGTGTTTAAGAACCAAGATTTTAATAGAAGAGAAGTATAAAATAAAACCGAAGACTCAAACTTCTGTAGCATTAAGATAAAATTGCGAATGCCAGTCTGGACTTATGTTTTTTTTTTTTTCCTATAATAAAAATGTTCTTGTTCTTGAAAAGTTCCAGAGGCAATGGCATGCCGGCAGTGGTGAGTGTGCTTTGTACTCCAGGACTCTAGTACTGTTTCCACTAAAGTCTCTAGAGCTTCATTGAGAAAGGTCTGGGGGATTTTTGAGATGAACCCAGGAATTGCTATATTGGAAAGCATGGGTGGAATTCAGGAATGAGAGCACAGTGAAGCTGCTGAACCAGGCCACTCCATGGGTGGAAGAAAGGGTTATCGGAAACACAACATTGCTCTGTGGCTGGCTCTCCGGCGGTAGAGAGACGAGCCAGAGGCATTCGGGGAGTCCAAAGGTGCCATGGCTACCTCTTAGGAGGCAGAGAAGATAGCAATAAGGTAGGGAAAGCCTTGTCAGTTGTAAAGGAAACAGGCTGTGACGAGAAAGAAACCTGCCAACTGTAACGGCCTGGGCTGGAAGGATAGGGTAGTGGGGGAGGTGGTTTGAGAAGAGCCTGGGTGCTTTGATATGAGGTACAGGTACCTATGAAAGGAACCTAAAGGGCCTGGATGCTAGTGTGGGGCCTTGATACATGTACTAGGTAGCTACTAATAGGGAGCTAGCTAGTTGCCCCTTTTGGCTATAGGGAGATAAAAAGTGACAGCTCTGCCTGGTAGCAGAAATACATTTCATAGATGTCTGAGAAATGCTGAGTGTCACCTGTAAGTTTTCTGTTTCAGAGGCCCGCTTGAGCTGAGCCCAGACTGTCACTTTGGGACACTGTCAGTGGTAATGTCATTTTGAAGGTTTGGGGGTTTGGAACCTAACAACAAGGACATATCAAAAGAATATAAGAGCCAGCTTGAAGAACTTGTGACTAAGTTTGGGACAGCAAAAGTGACTGCAGTGCACTAAGCCACAGCAAAAAGAAAAAAAGGGTACGGGGGTGGGGGGTTGGGGCAGGAACTACTACTAAGGAAATAATTTAGATGGTAGAATGTTTGATGTGCAGCCATGAGTTCAAATCCCTAGGACCCCTGTCCCCAACCCCACAAACAAACAAACAAACAAACAAACAAACAAAGCAGGCATGCAGGAGTGTGCTATAATTTTAGTTCTGAGAGAAAAAGGCAGGATCCTGAGAGCTTCCTGGCTAGCTGGTGTAGTTGCATTGCTGAGCTCCAGGTTCAAGAGAGAGACTTTTGTCTCAAAAAATAAGGTAGAGAGTGATAGATTACAAAATCTGGCCTTGCTTTCACACATCCACACATCTACACTTGCATCTGAACACATATGTACATGTGCACACATGTATACACATATATACACACATGGGGTAGGGAGAGAGGAAGAGAGAGAAAGAGAGGGAGAGAGAGAGAGAGAGAGAGAGAGAGAGAGAGAGAGAGAGA
>NW_022196896.1:63540085-63540394 GCF_008632895.1 Mastomys coucha | reverse complement strand
GAGAGAGAGAGAGAGAGAGAGAGAGAGAGCATCTCTTCTCCCTCAGACTTGAAACAAAGAGAGGCCAAAGAAGGCTTTGCTCTCAGTCCACCTGCATCTATTTGGCTTGACTACTATGCCTGGTGACTTTTCAAAGAGAAGGCTTTTCTTCAGCATCATTGAACATGAGCGGGGACATCTCTGGCCCCATCCCTTCACAGAGTAGAAGCTGAGTGGTGCTTTGGAGACTCGTTAAGTATAATTTCCAGAATTGAAATGGCCTGAGCTTCTGACATTTCCAAAGCTCTGGTTGTTGTTGTTGGTGGTGGT
>NW_022196896.1:63497123-63539913 GCF_008632895.1 Mastomys coucha | reverse complement strand
GTGGTGGTGGTGGTGGTGGTGGTGTGTATGTGTCTTTGTGGCCTCCATATGGTTTTGCAAAAGTCTTCAGTGTTAGTTGTCTGTCTCCATAGTCCCTCCTCTGGTCTTTGGCCTCCTGTGCTTTTCCTCATTTAAGCACATATTCTATTTCCTCTTCCTTCCCATCTTCCTGTCTATTCCCTTATGAGATATCTAACCTCTGCAGATCTTCTAAATGAAGCATGCCTAGCTAAAGCTTAAAAGCTAGCATCTATAGATATGAGAAGACACACAATATTTATGTTTCTGAATCTGGGTTATCTCTCTCATGGTGACTTCTTTCTAGTTGCTTCCATTTACATACAAATTTTGTAATTTTATTTTTCTTAATAGCTGAGTAATATTACATCATGGCACTGTACCACAATTTTCATTATTCATTCATCAGTTAGTGGATATTTAAGCTGTTTCCAGTTTCTGGATGTTATGAATAGAGTAGTAATATATACGGTTGGGCAAGTATCTTTGTAGTAGGATGTGGTATCTTTTGAGTATATGTTCAATAATGGTATCTTAGTTACTTTTCTATTGTGGTGACAAAACATTATGGCCAAGGTAACTTATAAAAGGAAGGGCTTATTCTAGAGAAAACATCCTGGCAGGCAGCATGAGAGCCAACAGGTAGGCACAGCTCTGTGTAACCATGCACTTTGCCTCCGCACCTCTTTGTGCCCCGAAATAACGACTCTGAGACTTCTTATATATGAATAAATGCCTAGGCTAAAAGCCTTGGCTCATTCCCTGATTATCTCATAACTTAATCCTCTCATTATTCTATTCTAAGTTCTGTCACATACCTGGTTACATGATCTTCAGTTTCATGCTACCGTCTTCGTGTGTCTGGGCCGAATTTCCTTCCAGCACCCATCTCTTTCCAAGAATCCTCTATCTCTCTCTACTTGATGTCCCATCTTTTAATCTTCCTTCAGCTCATTGATCAATCAGCTTTCCATTGACAGGTGAATCTTCCACACAGTGCACAGGGTTTTATCCCTACAGCTCTGGATATACCTCAGCCTACAAACAGAAAGACAACTTAACTCAAAATGTCAGGAGCTTTTTGAAACCTTACAGCGCCCCCCCTTCCCCGCCCCCTTCCCCACCCCCCTTCCCCGCCCCCCAGTGACATACTTCCTCCAGCAAGGCCAGACCTCCTAATCCTATCCAAGTAGCACCATCTGGAGACCAAATATTGAAATGCCTGAGAGCTACGAAGGGCATCTTACTCAAATCACCAAAGGTAATACAGCTGAGTCTTGTGGTTGATCTATTTTCAACCTCTTGAGGAAGCTGCACACACTGTTGTTCATAGAGATTGTCCAAGTTTGTACTTACACCAGCAATAATAAGTGTTCTCCTCTCCCCACCTCATCAATATCACCAACATTTTTGAATTTATGCTTACGAGACATATTAGTCTATAATTTCGTTATTTTTTGTTGAGTCTCTGTGTGGTTTTGCCACCAAGGTTATGGTGACTTCACCAAAAGAATTTAGTTTTTCTTCAGTTTCGATTTTGTAGACTGATTTAAGGAGTATTGATATTGGTTAGTTCTACTTCAAAGGTCTAGTAGAATTCTGCACTGAATCCATCTGCTCCTGGGCTTTTTGTAGTTGGATGAGTTTTAAGTAACTGCTGTTTTTTTTTCCCCCAATATATGTCTTTTTAATTGTTATTTCCATCTTGATTTAACTTTGGTAAGTTGGATATATTGAGAAATTCATCCATTTATTTAAGCTTTCCCAATTTGGTGGAGTATAGATTTTTAAAGGTTGTTCTATTGGTGTATATCCATTGGAAGATTTATTTTCCTAAGACATAAATGTAAATTATTTCCACAAAACTCTTTGAAATATATTCCCCTTGCTAATTGAAAACGTATATTTTCAGATGATACATATTTTACAGCTGATGCAATATTATAAATTGTATCCTTATGATTTCAGAATTTTCTCAGTGTATCTTTTTTCTTAACTCTAGTTTTATAAACTTGTAGTTTTTCTTTCTTTTGGTTAATATGGCAAAATCTTGTCAATCTTGTCAATTTTTTTCAAAGAACCAACTCTATGTTTCATTGATTCTTTGTGTTAATTTTTTGTTTATATTTTATTAATTTCATCCCTGAGTTTTCATTATGTTTTTTCTTTTCAACCTACAATATCTATACAATTTGTATAGTTCAGGATTCTCTAGCTCATCTGCTCTATGTGGTTGTTGTGTCTTCTTTATCTAAAGTTTTCAAGTGCATCATAAAGTCATTAACACATCATTAAATCATTAACACAGGGTCTCCTGAGTTTTTTGATGCAGACACTTAATGTTATAAAATTTCCTTTTAGAATGCCCTTCATTGTGTCCTGTAGTTTTGGTATGGAATGTTTCATTTGCATTTGATTCTAAAACGTTTTTAGTTTCCTTGTTGATTTCAACCTTGACTCAATTTTCATTCTATGGTGAGTCATTTAGTTTCCACGAAGCTTCTGTATGTTTGGCTACTTCTATTATTGTTGACATTCAGCTTTAATCCATGGTAGTCAGTTAAGATGCAGGATGCTATTTTAATTTTCCTACATTTAAGACTTTCTTTGTGTCCTACTGTATGATCAATTTTGTAGAAAGTTTCATGGGCTGCTGAGGTGAAAAATGTATTCTCCAGTGTTTCAGAGGAATTCTTCGTAAATGTCTGTTAGGTTCATATGATTTATGACATTATTTATTTAAGTCTAGAGTTTTTGTTTGGAAGACCTTTCTGTTGGTGAGAGCAGGGCATTGAAGTCTCCACTATCACTGTATTAGGGTCATTGTGTTATTTTTATCTATAGTATTGTTTCTTTTATGAAATTGGTTCCCAGCATTTGGTGCATGAATATTTAAAATTGAAATATTCTTTAGTGGATTTTTCCTTTAATGAGCAGGTATTATCCTTCCCTATCTCTTACGATTAGTTTTGATTTGAAGTCTATTTTGTCAACAAAAAAATGGCTATACCTGTTGATTCTTGGTTATATTTTCTTGGAATACTCTTTCCTATCTTTATATCCAGAAGTAGTATCTGTCCTTGATTGTCAGGTGTTGTTTCTGGAGGCAGCAGAAATATGACTTCTGTTTTATAATCCACCTTCTTAGTTGTGTCTTTATTGGGGGAATTGAAGCCATTGATATTAAGAGTTATTATTAGTTAGTGTTTATTAATTCCTGTTATTTTGCTATGCTGGTGTATTTTCCTTCCTTTTTGAATGACTGTTCTGGGATTATTGATTCTTTGTGTTCTGTTGTGTGTAGGCAGCATCTCTTTAGGCTCAAGTTTTTCTTCTAGTGTTCTCTGTAGAGCTAGATATATAGACATAAATTGTTTAAATTTACTTTATCATAAAATGCTTTTCTCCTTCAATTGTGATAGATAATTTTGCTAGATATAGTGATCTGGTACAGTATCTACAGTTTTTTAGAGCTTGTAGAACATCTGTCCAGGAACTTCTGGCTTTCAGAGTCTCAGTTGAAAAGTCAAGTGTTACCCTAATGGGCCTACCTTTATATGTGACTTTGTGTTTTTTTCCCTCTCAGATTTTAATAGCTTTTCTTGGTTCTGTACATTTAGTGTTGTGTTTACTATATGTCATGGGGAGTTTCTTTTCTGGTCCTGTCTATTTGGTTTTCTTTATGCCTCTTGTACCTTGATAGGTATATATCTTTCTTTAGGAACTTTTCTCTCTTGAATCTGTAAAAAATATTCACTGTGTCTTCGACCTGGATTTCGTCTCCTTACTCTGTACCTTTTATTTGTTGTTTTAGTTTTTCATGGTATCACAGATTTCTTGGATGTTTTGTGACTGAGCTTTTTTACGTTTAACATTTTCTTTGACTGATTCCATATTGTCTACCTCATCTTCAAGACCTGAGATTCTACTTCATCCAGTCTGTTGGTAGGGCTTTCCTGTGAGCTCTTTTTTTTTTTTTTTTCTGAGACAGGGTTTCTCTGTGTAGCCTTGGCTGTCCTGGAACTCACTCTGTAGACCAGGCTGGCCTCGAACTCAGAAATCCACCTGCCTCTGCCTCCCAAGTGCTGGGATTAAAGGCATTCGCCACCACCTCCCGGCTCCTGTGAGTTCTTAATTTCACTTTCTGAGTTTCTCATTTTGTGTTTCATGTTAGTTTAGAATTTTAAAAATGCAACTCTATTTTTATATCGGGATTGACAATCTTCTTGGAGTAGCTTCAGCTGGTAACATTAATGATTTTGGGCATTGCATTTTCTTAATGATGTTCTAAGTGCATCGTATTGTTTAGGGCATTTCTTGAGCCAAGCTGGACACGGCTGTGTCCCAAGCAGTGAAGTTACCAGACTAGATTCTCAGGTTGTATTTTTAACACTTATCTTGGATATCTATATTCCCTGAGCTCTTGTAATGAGATTGTTGTGGTAAGAGGTTACTTACAGAAGCATTTTGAAATGCCTTTGTGTTGGTTTGAATAGTTATGGCTCCTATAGACTCATGTGTTTGAATGCTTGTCCCATGGGGACAATTAAATATTTTCCTTTATAAGAGTTTCCATGGTCATGGTGTCTCTTTGCAGTAATAAAATCCTAAAATCCTAACTCAGACAGACTTGAAGACAGCTGCATCATCATAATACCTCTACAGCATGGGGAGCAACTCATGAAAGCTGGATTTCTCTAACACACTGCACAACCTACAGGCTCAATGGGTTGGAGAACATTTTTTTGTTTGTTTTTCAAGACAGGGTTTCTCTGTGTAGCCTTGGCTGTCCTAGAACTCACTCTGTAGACTAGGCTCACCTTGAACTCAAAATCCACCTGCCTCTGCCTCCCAAGTGCTGGGATTAAAGGCACGCACCACCACTGGCTGGTTGATCATCTTTTCCAAGCAGTTCAGTTTGTCTGAGTGTGTCTTCCAGAAGTCTGTATTGGTTATATAAGTTTGTTGCTTATATAACATATCTAGTCAGTTTCAGGGACATCTGGGGACTTTTGAGTTATTTGCTTCCTGAATTTTAATAAAATTCCCTTTAGAACCTATTGAGCCTTAGTGAGCTTTCCTGAAGCATGTAATGTTTCACTTCCCTTGACACATCTTGGATATTAAAATATTCCCTCCAATATGGAAGGTATCAATCAGCTCAATGGGAATTTAAATACAGCACTGGCCTCCTCATGAATGTTCCCTTTCTTCCTCTGTGTTTCTAACTCTTGAAATTCTACAGACCTGGGTGGTGTGTTGACATCATCAGGGCATAGAAAAAGACAAGCTAACAGACATTCACAGAAGTCGTGCTATATGTAGGTTTTGTTCTAAGATCGTGGAATATATTGAAGACTTGAGACTGGCGAGGTCATTACCCTAAGCACTCTCGTGCCATGAATAAGTAAACAAATATGGTTTGGTAAAATTGTATACGATATGGTGTTGGAAATATATGAAAAGAAGATCGTTAGGCTGTGAACACTGACAAGGTTGTGGGCCTTAGCTGTCTTAGAGGAGAGGACTTCTGGACAGAACTCTATTAAGGTGAGGTTTATGGCAGGTGTGTTGCAAAGCATTCTGGACAGCGTGTGTGACACATAAAATGTCTTGAGACTGGAGGTACCTGGTATGTTTCACAATAGAAAGCTGTTCAAGAGGACAAAAGGAATCCCCTGAAGTGAAATAAGAAAGTGGACAAGGATCACTTGTACTGGTCTAGTTGGAAAAAAAAAACCTAACTAGCACAGTTGACCCCCTATTAACTTGACATATTAACACATCACTATTAATTCATAACCTTTATTTTCATTTTTAATCCCAAGATTTCATGTTACTATAATAATAAAAAACATAGTATAGCTTTAAAAGTCCCACAGCCTTATAAAACTTAAAAAAACTTTAAAAGTTCAAAGTCTTTTTAAAAATACATCTGAAAAGTTCAAAGTCTCTGGACTGAGGTCACCTGTAAAATAAGGAACAAGCTACATACTTCTTATTCCAGGAAGTAAGAAGCAAGGTGGCTACAATTAGATCACAGCAAAACCAAAACTCAAGAGCGTAAACCCTTCGGTGTCTGGTATCTGGGATTCACTCATGATCTTTTGCTTCTCTAAGAGCTTGGACATGCCCAGCTCTCTTGCTTTTCTAGGTACAGCAAAATGAGCTCATATCACAGGCTCAGGACAGCTTCCTCCATGCCTGCTGCTGTCCTTGGTGGTCGCCATGTTCCTGGCATCTGCAATAATGTTGAAGTCTCTACTGAAGCCTCAACTGTGTTTTCACCAGTGACCTCCTGGGCTTGTTTCAGGAGCACTGACTGACCCCATCACAAGGAACCAAGCCTCAGCTTTTCTCCGAGACCTCTTCAATCCTGGGTTCTCCACCATACCTGAAGAGGCTTTATCCCTTCACTAACAGCCTCTCCTGGTCCTGGACTTTCAGGGTTCAAAGCCTCAGTGGTTTTCATGAGCCTTTTGCTTTTGCAATTTTTATGCCGCCAAATTGAGTACTATGAGGGAGACTCTTATATTACAAAGTATGTCTTTGAGATGCAGTCTTGCCCCCCTCTGGATCGTAGCTCTGTGTACTGAGCCTGAGGGAATATTTCCCAGATTTAACCTCTTTGGTATTGGCCAAGAGACCAATTACCATTAAATTAACCATTACTGGTTTTTCAGTCCCCACTAGTCGGAAGCCATTGTCCCAACAAGACAGAGACTTCACTTCCATGGATTCATAATTCAAAATATAATATTAACAACTCTAATAGGGTCTTTGTTTCCATCTGAAACTCCTCAAGCCTCCATTGTCTGTACCTCTCTCAATTTTCCTATCTTTCAAACTTCCTTAAGAGTTCATTAAACTTTAAGCACTCAACAGCCTTTTCTAGCCCAAAGTTCTCAGATCTTTCCACAACAATCCCGGAAAGCAGCCCAATCAGATACACCAGATCAAGAGTCTACTCCCTGCTCTCCATTTCTGTCCCAGTTTGCTTCCTATGGCTGTGATTAAACATCAACAAAAACCAGGCAGTGGAGGAAAGAAAGGGTTTATTGGGTTTATAGATCACAACCCATCCCTGAAGAGGAGCAGGACAGAAATTCCAGGCAGGAACCAGGAGGCAAAATTGAAGCAGAGACCATGAAGGGATCCAGCTTACCGTGTGTTTTCCATGGCTTGCTCAGCATTTTTTTTTTAATACAACCCATGGACCACCTGCCCAGGGGTAGCAGTCCCCATGGCTTGCTGGGATTGCACATCAACCATGAAAATGTCACATAAGCTTGCCTATAGGACAATCTGATAGAGGAATTTGCTCTCTTGAGTTTCCCTCTTCCCAGATGATTCTAGTTTATGTCAACTTGAGAAAAAACAACTAGCCAGCACAGTATTAAAGAGTGATAAAATGAACAGATAAACAGAATTAGACTGTTGTATGAGAATTTTTCTGAGAAACATGGCACAATGACTATTTACCCCAAATAGGGAATCAATGATCAACAAATCAAATAGTCATATAAAAGTTCAACTTGTTGAACCAGTGAGTCTTTATTGGGGTTGCTTCTAGTAGTGTGGGTGATGGGCTGCTTATAGGAGCGGGATGAGAGCTATGCCACCAAAGTTGTCACCAACACTCGTCTTAGGGTTTCTATTCCTGCACAAACATCATGACCAAGAAGCAAGTTGGGGAGGAAAGGGTTTATTCAACTTACTTCCACATTGCTGTTGATCACCAGAGGAAGCCAGGACTGGAACTCAAGCAGGTCAGGAAGCAGGAGCTGATGCAGAGCCCATGGAGAGATGTTCCTTGTTGGCTTGCTTCCCCTGGCTTGCTCAGCCTGCTCTCTTATAGAACCCAAGACTTCCAGCCCAGGGATGGCACCACCCACAAGGGGCCCTACCCACCTTGATCACTAATTGAGAAAATGCCCCACAGCTGTGTCTCATGGAGGCACTTCCCCAACTGAAGCCTTTCCTTCTCTGTGATAACTCCAGCCTGTGTCAAGTTGACACACAAAACCAGCCAGTATAATGAGTGACAACTCATAAATCTGTGACCCTCTGGTTCTTTGTGTGACTTATAGGCAGGCTGACACCTGGGTTTCAGTCTTCTTCCTCAAAGGCTGTCTGCTTCTTCTCTAACCTTAGAAGGGGCCTTGTGAAACCTTGTCAGCTTTTTCAGACATGGGACCTTTATTTATTTCATGAGTACTCAGGAGCCTTCCTGTTCCCACCACCCATCCTAGGATGAGATGTCTGCAGTTAGACAACTGTGGACTCATCAGAGTAGATCTGTTGTTAAAAGTCATAGGACAAGGGGGCTAGACAGGTGCCCCAGTGGGTGAGAGGGCTCACTGCTGTTGGACATGGCCTAGGTTTAGTTCCCAGCATCTACAGGGAAGTTAATAACCAGCTGTTATTCTAGTTCCAGGGACCCTGAAACACTTTTCTGACCTTAGAAGGCACCAGGCACATACATGGTTCACAGACATGTATGCAGTCAAAACACATAGAGTGAATATATTTTTTAAAAAGTCGTAGGACTAGATATGAGCACTTATAGGAAGAAGTGGTGAGAGAATGACAGATTCTGATCACTGGACATATGTGATTCAAGGGTTTGGATGATGAAGAGAAGCCATGAGTTTGGACTGAGAGGAAGCAGAGTTACAAGGATATGGCTTTGTGTGGTAAACAGAATCAGAAGGATGGAGCACACCACAGTCTACAACAGACTCTGACACAAGGTAAAAGATCAGAAGTAGTTCATGAATGAAAAATAGTTTGGGCGCAATGTGGTCAAGTGATTATGTAAACTTAGATAAAGTTGACAATAAGTGATGAAAGTTTTCCCCCAGGAAATTAAAACTGTGCTGTATAAATCAATACACCAGTGACATGGAGGACCAAAACATGCATTCAGAGGTCAGGGAAATGAGTCCTTTTTTTTTTCTCCCAGAAAAAGAAGGCAAACCAGAGTTACTATAGTATTCACAAAGAAAATACAAACTAAACATATATGTAAAAATTTCAGTTAAATTTAATAACCAAAAAAAAAAAAACATTGTTGACAAAACAATGTGCCAGGACTTAACTAAAATACAGCTCCAGTTGCAATATTTGTCATCTATAAACTAGATGTGCCAAAGACTCTTTACAGTACACTACACAAAGAGAGGCACACTGCTAAGAGGAACAGCCACCAAATGACTACAACAATCATGAACTTAAAACATTGTTTATAGCTGGCAGTGAATTAGACATTGGGCTCCTGGTTTGGCTGCTCTTGTTTTACAGTTGAATGTCCATGCATGAGTCACCAGGCTGCTAAGTGCCTGAGGCAAGCCTTGAAACTGTGAGATTCAACCCTAAACTCAAGCTTTTAACCAGCACATGATGCGATGCTTCCTTAACTTTTGACAGAGGAGTCAGAAGACCCGCCAAATTACATACTGTTTATTACGCTTAAGATGCCAGGGACGTTAATTAATTTAACAAGAACTTCTCGAGGGTTTCTGTGTAACGGAAAATAGAGTCAGCACTAGGACTCCAGCGGTGAAAAGAGGACCTTACTTTTGTGTCTCTTTGATCCTGCCATGTTTGTAGGAGAAGCCAAGATGAATAATGAATTGTTGTGTAACATATGGAGGGGTGCTAATTGCAGTGAAGTAAAAGAAAGCAAGGAGAAGGTATAGCATTGACAGGAGGCTGGGTGACTGCAAATCAGAGGCAACTTGCTTGTGCCCGCAAACTGTGGGATACCATGTAGTGTGGGACCTTCCTTTGACTGAAATCTATAAGACAGGACCCCCACTTTGTCATGCGGGCCTGGATTGTCTTCAAAGTCTCCACTATGTTGTCTCTCTGTTTGTAATATTAATGACTTAAAAAAAAAATCTCTTTTGAGAAGGGCAATCTGATTCTGTGTCTCCTGGGAACACACTCTAGGCAGAGGGGGAAGCTAGTATGGCGTTCTGTGTAGGAAGTTGACTGATGGTGCTGCGCTGGAATCAAGGGCAGAATGTGAGACAGGAGTCAAGAGGCAGCAGAATAACGTATTTTCAAATGATCCATGTTAGCAGACGAAGAAGCTGAATCCAATTCCCCAAAGGGACGATTTGATTTGGTGACGTTTGTCTCATTGGAACAGAATGTTCTGACATTGAAAGTGAAGGAATGAGGGAGAACCCAGCCAGGCTGCTAGTGTTGAAAGGAAAGCAAGGAGCCTGTGTTGCTCCTGGCATAGGATCTGTGGCTGCAGGATCTATGAAAATCAGAGGTGACAGCGCCTGAAGCTACAACGATATTGGTTTACTCATGCTGTTGCCATAACACCGCACAGATGGATTGGAAGTTCTAAGACCAAGATCCTTGAAAATTCTGAGTCTAGTGTAGATCTTGCCTGGAAAACCACAAGGAAGGTTAGAGATGTAATTGAGTTGATAGAGTGTTTTCCCAGTATACACAAAAACCCTAGCACCATATAAACCTGGGGTGGTGGCCCAGTCTTGTAACCCCAAGTACTTTGGAGGGGTTTCAAGTTCAAGATCACTCTCAGTTGCACAGCTTTACATGAGACCCTGTTTCAAAACAGGACACAAGGAAACAGTGTGTGTTACTGGGTCATTCTGCTCAGTGAGCTGAGTGAATTCATCTTAAGGATAAATTCTCTGTCTAAAATGCATCTCCACCTATGAGAATGCAAGGTGAGAATCCAGCCACTAATCTGGCCACAGTGCCTGCAGAGCCCCATTTCCTCTTAGAGATACTACAGGTATAGTTTGTCTCAGTAGGCCCTGCTTCTGCAGGGGAGCAGTCTTCAAACTGTAAACATCCAGGGAGACAAATTGAGAGTGGGCATTTTTGTACACATCATGAACATCCATACTTGGACCTACAAGGAAAGCTTTACCATCCCTCTGAGCCTCCTCTGAGGGAAGGCCATGGCACTCTCATGGGGCTGAGGCATTGTGTCCTCGACTTGGTTATGGGAATGACAGCAGTACACATTCACTCATAATTTTGCCATTATGAATCATGATGCCAGTATTTTTGGAGATAGAGGTTTGCCAAAAGGATCACTACCCACAGGTTGAGAACCACTGCACTAAAGCCTTATTAACTTCAAGGTAGTGTCTTCCCATGGTTTCTCACTCCTGGGGACCCCTTCTGTGCTACAGGAGCTCTGCCTTCCTGCTCCCTCTGGAGGGTCCTGTAATAAAATAATGCACTTCTTTCTAAAACACACCCTCTGTGAATTTCATTCTTTGAGTTCATGAGATAGGAACCCAAAGCCTCTACCTTTAGGTGGCTTTGATGGTCATTGAGCTTCCAGGATGCCAGCCTCTCGACCTACACACAACAGAGCCAAAAAGGGCTCTGTCATATTCAAAGACACCTGATGGTCCTCTGTTACTATTATAATAGCCAAAATCACGAGAGATCTACCCCTATGGCCTAGTCATAGTCTAAGATCCCAAATCTAAGTATCTTTGGGGTTAAGGCCTCTGCAGATGCCTTCTGAAGGGACAGAGAACATTCAGTTTATACAAGGACAGTCCTCCAGGTACCCTTTCCTCTCATACAGAAAGGACAAATGGAGAAACCAAACAGCAGACAAGATTTTTTTCAGACACAAATGGATTCATGTCCCTTTTCTCCCAGAGAAAGAGATGTGCTCAGAGCTTGAGTGAAAACTGAAGTCCAGAGTGGAACATCTGTTAGAGGTCATGCTGACTGCTGAGGGTACAGCCCTAGTAGAATTTTAGGGTTGCCCAACATCACTATCTTGGTAAGAACTTGAGGACTGGGTAGATGAAGCCATGTGGCCATTCTCTTTTGCACAGAGCTATCTATGCCCCATGTCCTCCATGTTCATAGCTTCAGATCCAAATGTGCTCCAAGCTAGGCTCCATTCTTCTGGCCAGCATGGCTTGACCCTGATACAGAGGATGAGCTTTAACCTCTCTCTTCCTTGATAGCCTCCATAGGTTCAGTTGCAATCACAGTGTCTGAAGGGAGGACTGTGAGTATGTGCTTGGCTTTGGAGACATGGGCAAGCAGGAGGTAACACCTCTGATGTGAGTACTGAAGGAGTGATGGCCTTGGAAGTTCCACCAAAGAGATCCAGGGGGTGGGGCCTGAGTCAAATACAGAAAAGGTTATGTCACCTGGCAGCTGGGGTACGTGTCACCTTTCCTCCAGATAGAGAATTTCACCCAGAATCTGCAACCTGCTGCTATCCCAGGCTCAGGACTGGGTCAGGAGGGTGTACACCAGGACTTCCATGTTCTTGTATGCTAGGACAAAGAATTCTACCAGGGACATGATTAGCAACAGAAATAGAGATAGTTTATTAAGAAAGAGTAAGGTTCTTCCCAGGAATGGGAGTGGGCTAGCAATCTGGGGAAAGGCATGTGTTTAAAATTACCAGGACTCTTATTACCCCTTGTAGGCTGTTTATAGAACACCCACTTTCTCTCACACTTGTGTAGCCTGGTCTTTTCCCACACATGCCATTTGTTACAGGTAGCCAGGTGAGGAATGGCTCTTGGTCTTTTCCTGTCAACTTGTTTCTTTCACACTGTTAATCTTGTGTTAATCTCCACACCCCCACATTCTTGCCATACCACAGGTGGGGGCAAACACATGTCAGTGATATCTTGATAACTGAGGACCCCTCTTGGGGCTCTTAGTCTCCTTATAAAATAATTTAAGAATGGACTTGAACAGAAGCTTAATTCTATTAAAGCTTAAAAAGGAAAAAAGGAAGGACAAGCATGTTGTAAATGTCAGAAGTTTCCCAGGGGAGCAAACGGAAAATAGAAGGAGGAGGGAGAGGAGGAAGAGAAGAAGGGAGAGAAAGAGGAGGAGGAAGAGAAAGAGGAGGAGAGGCCATTCCATTGAAGTGAGAACTTTGGTTTCTTAAAAAACCCCATTATGTTATGTGAATATGTTTTTGTTTTAATCCCAGATGTGGGCTATGGGGCTGCTTCAGATTGTCCAGTGATTGTCTTGTGCTTTAGGAGGGGTGTGATTTTTGCCAGCTGCAGATAGTTTGTGTGCAACTCTGGGGATTCTTGAGAGGGTATAAATGTGAGAGCCCCTGAGAGGGCCTGTGGCAGCTGCTGCCCCCGTTGCTGATTGACCCTGCTGCTGCTGGTCCCTGTTGCTGCTTTTGCTATTGCTATTGCTGGACAGCTGGTTTGCTGATTTGCTGGGTTGCAGGTATCCTAGCTACTAAGATTGGACTTGCCTTTAGAAACCCAATACCCCCAATCATCAGGAAATAGTCTAAAGAGTCTATGTCCACTTTCCCTGCTAACTTTCTTTCTCTCCTACCTAGAACTGAGGGGTTGGGAGGGATTGGTCTGAAAAGGGCTGGAAGAGTGGTAGATAATATAGCCCAATAAAGTAGCCCCCAGAGTACACCAACATCTCAATGTTACCAGCGTCGACATCCACCACAGAGATGGGAGAAGAGCTACAGAGAAAGAGAAAGGAAACCTAAAGTGCCAGAAAAATGTTGTTTAAGCCCTCACCAGCATCTAATTGAAACTTTCTGAGTTAGAAGTCAGAAAAGTGAGCAGACCCAGCTGAGCCTCAGGACTGCTCAGCTTGCTGGAACTTCATTGGGGACTTGCAGTTTTGGGAGAAAAGTCCACTATCCCATTAAAGGATTACTTGTTCCACTGGTCTCTTTATCCTGGCTAAAGGTTGGACCTGCCTTTCTAGCTGTGGCCCCACCTTCCCTTAGGGCTTCTTTTGCAATATGAAAATTGACAGTGGCCTGCTCTTGTGCTTTGGGCCATTGTTAAGCACAGCAAGGGTCACTGAACACCAGAGGTGCCATTAAGAGACCTACAGTTTCCATACTGCTTCATTTAAGTGCATAAACAAAATGCATTAAGTCATTTTGAGAGAAGAAGGGAGACAGAAGGGGAGAGGAGGTGTCAGAGTCACATAATGTCATTATAGCACATCACTGTAATTGTTCTATTTAGTGTTGTTCTTCTCTCACTTGCCTAGTTTACAAGTTAAATTTGCTTTAGGTTGTGGATGTGAAGAACAGGATTTGTAGGCTCTGATTCACTCCATATTTCAGATATCCACTGGGGTCCTGGAAATTATCACCCATGTATAGGAAGAACTGTTATACTCCTCAGCCAGGTAGGGCATCAGTGTGTCCAAGCTCAGGTGGGAAACCAGGAGTGTGCAAACCAATGGACGTGACCATTTTTCTTTCTCCAGGGGAGTTGATCAATCACTTAGAGTACCCAGGAACTTAGAGCCACGGTGGTAATAGAAGCTAATGTAGGAAGAAAGTCATTGACCCCATCTTTTGGACTTGAGATCCTTTGGCTTTAAATGGCGAGTGATTTACTCAGCTCACCACCTGGTGAGTACCACAACTGAAAACTGTTCCAAGAGGAAAGATACTACTCTAAAGAGAGACCTGAGTGTCCCTTGTTCATTTAGCAGACTATTGAAACAGTGAACTCCAAGAACTGCAATTTCTTCCAGAATCTCACCCTAGGAGAAAGAAGAGGCTGGGATCCTGGTGCCAGCTGTAGAGGAAACTTGTCTCGAGGAAATGAATTTCAATAGTTCTGACAGCTTATCAGACTGCCACACCCACTTCAGTGGAGTTTGTATGACAGCAGTCCTGAGACATAAAGTTTCAAGGAAGCTAGTCTCCTGGAGCTCCCTTGGCATTCCCTAACTCAGAAGTGGTCCAGATTTGTCCTTGCGATAGTTAATGGAGGGTCTCACATGCTATCTTTCTTATTAGGTAAAGGTGCCCTCAATTGGACATTGCTTTCTGATCTCCACCAATGTTCCAATATCCTAGTCTATGCTGAGTGGAGCCTCAGCCTAGAATTTCGTAAAGAATGTTACCCATTCAGACTAATTGCCTCCAGCATTGTTAGGGAGATAGTGAAGGAGGTCTGGCATTGAAGTTTACTGAATAACAGTTAATTATCCCAGGGCAAGTTCAACTAAGAATCCTCATTACAGTCAGGAATGGCAGACCACATTAGAATTGCAGCTGAGTCACTCCCAGGAATTAGATTATTTTTTGTTCTAGGTAAGGTTAGCAACAATGGGACTCCTGGGGCATACTTCTGCTAGCCCAGAGGATTAGCATAGTGAGTGTTTACTGAGGACCAGCTGGTCGTGGCTGGTCATGGCTTATACAATAGATTAGAATGGAAACCATTTACACCTGGCTTCTAAGATTAGCCTGACTATAGATGAGGCCATTGCTTATTTCCTGTCAATTTACATGTATATACTTTTCTGTAGAACCATTGTGCTTCAGATGACCTTGATTGTGGGGCAGTGGGCAGTTCTGACAGCCAGAGTCCAGTAGAGTGGCCACCTCAGAATCCCAGAGACCCACTGAGCAAAGTAAATTTGTTCACAAGGGATGGTAGGCATTTGGTGATAGCTCTTGAGACCAATGGCTCAGATTTCAGCCCAGACCCCTCACAGCTGCCCCTATCAGGCAGACAGTACAGCATTCTAGCTGGACCTTACACTCAGTCATCTGACCACAAGCTAGGCATGCCACACCCCATACAATAAAAGGGGTGGTTTGCCTCCCTCTCTTGTTCTCTTACTCTCCTACTCTTACCCTTCTCCTCTTGCTCTCTTGCTCCCTCTTCACTCTCTTACCTCCTCACACTCTTACTCTTCTCTTCCTCTTCCTCTCTCTTTCCTCTCTTTCTCTTTGTTCTCTTCTCTCGATTTCCTCCTCTCCTTCTCTCTCTCTCTTTCCTCTCCTTTCTTTCTCTCTACTTAATTAGCATATTTCTCCTTCCTACAATAAAATAACTCATTCATACATTGCCTCCTTTTTAATTAAGGTGTCGTGCAGCAAACAAGCCGACACCTGGGGGTGGGGGAGACCCCAGCCTCAGCAGCAGGCCCACTGCCTCCCAGGGGAGAGAGAGAGTCACAGGCCGGGCCACAGCCCAGGCCCCTGCCTATGGAACGACACTTGATGTGCCTTGACTGGTGTATTATCTAACTTCCTTTTGCCTTCTGTAATGAACATTTAAGTTTGATGCCTACTTTGAGAAAATGCACTCAGATTCAACACTCCCTTGTGTTCCCATCTATGTGTCATTCTCGCCAACTCCTTGCCCACCTGATTACCGGGACCCCAATTTCTCCCACGGGTTGAGGCATCCTCGACTGGCCTGGCCTGGCCTGTGGAATCAGACCACCTTGTATAAGGCACTGATATCCAGGCTGATGGGTGGAACCATGGCTTCACCCAGCTGCTTAGCTATGCATATCTCTTGCCCTGTACTTAAACATGACCTCATGTAAATACCTCAACGATGAACTTGGTGGGGTCATGGTACTTATTTATTTCTTCCTCTACTCAATGTGGACATACTGGAAAAGTCTTCTTTCTCTGTGTTTGCCAATACTTGTCTATATGATCAAGCTACTGGCTTCTGCAGCCTAGGTTCTGGCCCCAACTAACAATAACAAGGCTGAATAGCAGCAGCCTTTTAACTGGTCCAAAGAGTAAGGGTGCACAGATTTCTAACTTGTTATTGCTTTTGGATGCCCAGGAAGCAGACAACAGAATAGAATGAGGGGACTGTAAAGCAGTGGATGAGGCAAAGTAGAGTGGTCCTCACACAGGTGTGCTATGGGAGCAGAGGGAGCTGTTAACCTTGCTCTAGGTATGAGGAGTAGGGAGAGTGTGGCAGCCATAGCCAGGCACTGCTGCAAGACCCCTGGAATCTGTCACTTTGGGAAAGTAACACATTAAGGCATTTCAGCTTCTAGGCTAGGAGCTCACTGTCCTTCCCTTTGAGATCTTCTGCTGGAGCCTCTTAGCTCAGAGTCCAAGTGGAAGCCAGTCTATACTGGTTACTGAAAGTTCTCAGGTACGGAGTCCAAGGTGGGACACTGATGTGCACTGTTCTTTGTTTTTCTATTTTTTATTAGATATTTTCTTTATTTACATTTTAAATGATATCTCCTTTCCCGGTTTCCCCTTCAGAAAAAAAAAAACCCTATTCCCTCCCCTCTCCCCCTGCTCACCAACCCACCCTCTCCCCCTTCCTGGCCCTGGCATTCCCCTACACTGGGGCATAGAGCCTTCACAGGACCAAGGGCCTCTCCTCCCATTGATGACCGACAAGGCCATCCTCTGCTACATATGCAGCTGGAGCCATGAGTCCCACCATGTGTACTCTTTGGTTGGTGGTATAGTACCTCGGAGCTCTGAGGGTACTAGTTAGTTCATATTGTTGTTCATCCTAAGGGGCTGCAAACCCTTTAGCTCCTTGGGTCCTTTCTCTAGCTTTTTCATTGAGGACCCTGTACTCAGTCCAATGGATGGCTGTGAGCCTCTACTTCTGTATGAGTTGGGCACTGGCAGAGCCTCTCAGGAGACAGCTATATCAGACTCCTATCAGCCAGGAACAATAGTGTCTGGGTTTGGTGATTGTATATGGGAAGGATTCCCAGGTGGGGCAGGCCTTCCTTCAGTCTCTGCTCCACACTTTGTCTCTGTAACTCTTTCCACGGGTATCTTGTTCCCCCTAAATTTAACAGTGGAGTTATTAATGCCATGGACAGAGAAAGACAGCATTATGGGGTCTCTAAAGAGAGTTTATGCCCCAATATCCTAGGTAGACCAAATAAGGTGGCTGGGGCTCTGATGAACTCATGACCATGAGGGCAACCTTTATAGGGCTCAGAGGAAGTGAGAGGAATCACTGCCAGGCTGTCCCTGATTCTTGGGGGAGGGAGAGGGAAGAGGAGAGGGAGAGAACAGAGAGGGGGAGGGGGAGAGGAAGGGGAGGAATTTAAGGGAAGGAATATGAGGCTCTGAGGAAGGGGGCGGGAGGCATATCCTCACCGCAAGATGGGAGAGATGTATTGCTATCCATAGCTTTCTGGTATCCACAGGCTGGCAGTGTGGTCTAGAAACTTCCTTGGGGCTTATCACACAGACACCACTCCCTTGGAGTGCGGCCACCTGAGAGCCTGTTTATGGGCTCACAGGCTATCTGTAGCTCTCTGCAGTTACAGGAATCCTAGAATCAACCGGGTGGATGGAGCTAGCAGGGCTGCAGGTGAAGTTAACTTAAACAGCATCTGCTCTGAAATGCTAAGAATCACCTTGCCAGGGAACAGATCCAAGGGAGGCTGAACGTTGATTGGTCCAGGGGGTGAAAGGGAAAAAAAAGGTCAACACAACTGGGGTTCTCCAGTAAGATTCAAAGTTCTACTGTGTACATTCATTCTGAAGCTGTGACAGACCCCAGTGACAAGGGCCTTAGTGAGAAGAAGGGCTGTACTTTCTCCTATAAGTGAAAACTGGTGGGGGAGGTAGTCACACCCCTCCCCCCCACCCCAGGTCATCTGTTTGCCAGTGTCTTAGAGCCTGACTTCATTGTTGTGGTGTAAGCTGCTCCTTCTTTGCAGGTACTGAGTCTCCAGTCCTGCCTAATAAAAGAGGGACATGTAGGTCTACTGTGTTGACAAACAAGCAATCACCTTTTATCTCAAAAAGAATAAAACATAGTTCATTCTGGAGCCAAATTTTGGTGATCAATGCCTGGGAAATACTGGGTGGGTGACACTACCTCAGGTTCCATGTTCTAACATGGCAGCAGCTTCATGACTTTTTATAGTAGCAAAAAAGTCATTAATTAAGGCAATTTCTTTTTTGTTTTGTTTTGTTTTGTCTTGTTTTGTTTTGTTTTGAGACAGGGTTTCTTTGTGTAGCCCTGGCTGGTCTCGAACTCAGAAATTCTCCTGCCTCTGCCTCCCAAGTGCTGGGATTAAAGGTATGTGCCACCACTGCTCAGCTAATTAAGGCAATTTCAAAATACATTGGCAGGTGCATCAGAGAGGGGGCTACACCAAGAAGAGGGGAATCTCTCCTCTAGGTCTCAAATACTATCTGGTGGCATTCTTAGCTTTTGGGTTGGTGAAAGCTAGTATTTCGTTAATAAATTTAAACAAAGGTTTTATCTGTTATTCACAGGGTGTTGGGTCCAACAGAGTGGTGAGTAAGCAAATGGCTATTTAGGGGCTACAGCTAACCCAAGGTAAGATATAATTAAGCTCTGGGCCTGCAGCATTCCAACTTATCTACCTCACTGCAATTATGACCAGTCAGACAGTCTTCTCAGACACCGCTTATTTCTAGGAATTCTCACGTACAACGAATGGCAAGCTCATTCCTTTAAGGAAAAACACCCCGGGTGGCTGTAAGCTTCTAGGCAGGAATAAAGATTTCTAAAAAGACTCCTTTACCTAACTTATTTTTGGCTATCAGACAACTGAAGCAATGGATGCCAAGACATTTCAAGTAGAGCAGTAGTGCGCTGGAAGAAGGAAAAGCTTTGAGCACTGAAAGGAACTTGCCAGAGGGAGGAACTTGTCTTCTAGGAAGAGACTTCATACAGTTCTGACCCTTGTCAGGACACCTTGCAGAGAAGACTTTGACAACGCCCAGACAGTGGTGGCGGGTAACTACACAATGACCAAGACGGCTGAACTATACACATTTTTTTGTCCTCTATTTAATCCTTCACAGGCAGTATCACGCCCTGACCCAAACTGCACAAAACTAAACACACCTCTTGCTCTCCATCTCACGTCGGCACCTAGATAGAAGTCAGGCTTTGGCAGGGATGCTGCTGGACCACATGGACAAAATCTTTCTCTGCCTTTCACGATCTCTTGTCCATTTAATTGGCCCACAGAGGACAGGTGGCCAAGACTAGCTTGTTTGGGCTCTAGAGCCCAGACTCTGACCCTGCCATCGATGGTTGCACTGTGACTTACATCCCATACATAGCTAACGTGGATCTGCAGTTCCCCCTGATGACTAATTGGAGGTCTGTGGCTGTCAGGGTCAGAAAGAAACAATGTATCTGGAAAGCTTTTGCTGTCTGCTCCCTAGAGTCTGTCTTTGGTCTGTCTGACCTCTGGCTTGTAGGTGAATGTGAATACCAGGGATGTGTGAGCTTTCTGGCATCCAGACCAAGCTCAGATAACTAAATTGTGAGTCTGTCCGAAATATTTTTGTGGTGGTTTGAATAAGCTTGGCTCACGAGAAGTGGTATCATTAGGAGGTGTGGCCTTGTTGGAGGAAGTGTGCCACTGTGTAGGTGGGCCTTGAGGTTCTAGGCTCAGGCTCTGTCCTGTGTGGAAGAGACCCTTCTCCTAGCTGCCTGTGAGATAGTCTTCTAGTGACCTTCAGATGAAGATGTAGAACTCTCAGCCCCTCCTGCACCATGCCTGCCTGGATGTTGCCATGCTCCCACCTTGATGATAATGGACTGAACCTCTGAACCTGTAAGCCAGCCCCAATTAAATATCCTTTATAAGAGTTGCTTTGGTCATGGTGTCTATTCACAGCAGTAAATCCCTAACTAAGATGATTTTGGATACCAGGTATTTTTTTTTAATATATATTTTGGAATATCTGCATATGCATATGAACTATCTTGGGAAGGAGGCATAAATTTAAACATGAAAAGTATTTATGCTTCCTATTCAGCTTATATATATAACCTGAGGTCATTTGATACAGCAATTTTAATAATTTTGCACAGGAAGCAAAGCTCTATGGTACCGGAGTTTGTAATTATGCCATGTTTGTTGCTTGAAATGTTTTGGGCCTTGGAGCATTCTGGGATGCCTGATTTTGGCATTAGGAAGGCTCTGTCTGTAATGGCAGAGCTACTGTCTAGGGGAGACCTAGTGGACTGTGCATCCTCTTCCAGAGTGTGTTATATTTATATGTTGGCAGAAAGCATCAGCCAGGGATGGCCAAGTACGGCCATTGCTGTCCCTTTATGATAGCTGATCTTGGTTGTCAACTTGACTACATCTGGAATCAAATAAAACCCAAACAGTTGGATACCAACTGTGAGGGAGTCTCTTGATTGAGTCATTTGAAGTTGAAAGACCTACCCTAACTCTGGCCACCTTTTCCGGCAGCAGACCACATCAAAGGACACAGAAGAAGGAAACTTTGGCTTTTTGCCTGCTTTCTCTCACTCTTGCTGGCAAGTTCATCTACTCTGCTGGTATCACAACCCACTTCTGGGATTCCAGCATAGACTGAAGACCAGCAGCTCCTTAGAAAACCTCCTGGAGTCCAGCACGAGATTAGGATTCCTGACACAACATATCCAGTCTCACAGACTGAACAACTACTTTTTTGGCCGTTCTGCCAGAAGACAACCATTGTTAAACTACTCAGACCATAGCCTGTAATCCATTCCATTGGTGGTGGTGGTGATGATGGTGATGGTGATGATGATGATGATGATGATGATGATGATGCTGGTGATGATAATAATAAAAATATTCATTCTATCAATTCTGTTCCTTTTGAGAGGCCTGTGGACAGGCTATCTCACGAAAGTCACACAAAACACAAGGTATTATCATCCTCACCTTATAAGACCTGGCATGCTTCAAGCTCTCAGCAGACATCTGTTGCAGAAGCTGATGTGAACCCAGAATGTGCCTGAATGAGACAGTGGCTTGGTGTGTGACAAAAAGCATTTGCCAAGCACAATTAAGCCTGCAGAGGAGCAGCTAACCTAATCAACACAGCGCTGTCAGTCTGGGGGCTATGAAGAAATTAATTGCTGCTATACAAATGCAGAGCTAATTGAAAATAGGTCTTCCCGATTTACTGAAGCAGGCCCTAGAGGACTGATACTTCCTAAGCTTCCAGAACTCTCTAGCAGGCAGCGTATCACCATGGTGGTCTTTAAATCAACAGCCCTGGCTTTTGTTCACATGAGCGCACACATGTGTATGTGTGTATCTATTGGTATAAATTTATTTATATATTCATTGGTATGAGTTTATTTGTTTATGTGTGGATGTATTTATCTATTGGTATGAATTTATTTATTTGTGTGTATTTATCTATTGGTATGAATTTGTTTATATGCATGTATGTTTATTGGTATGAATTTATTTGTGTGTTTATTTGTATGAATTTATGTGTATTATGTATGTATGTATGTGTTTATTCATTGGTATGAACTTGCTTGTGTCTGTGTGTGTTTATTGTTGTGAATTTATTTATTTGCTTGTATGTGTGTATGTATGTGTTTATCTATTGGTATAAATTTATTTATTTGTTTTGTGTGTGTGTGTGTCCATGTGTGTCCCTGTGTGCGGAGGCTAAAGTCAGTGTCAGGTGTTTTCTTTGCATTTAATTTTTTGAGTCATAGTTTGTCACTGTTCCTGTTAGCTATTTTTTCCAACTCAACACAGGAAAATGCCTCTACTAAACTGGCCTGTGGGCAAGCCTGTGAGGGTTTTGTTTTGTTTTGAGAGAGGGTTTCTCTGTGTAGCCCTGGCTATCCTGGAACTCACTCAGTAGACCAGGCTGGCCTTGAACTCAGAAATCCACCTGCCTCTGCCTCCCAAGTGCTGGTATTAAAGGCCTGTACCACCACTGCCGGGCTCTGTGAGGTTTTCTTGACTCACGATTGATATCTGAGGACTCAGCTCACAGTGGGCAGTACCCCACCCCCTGATAATCCCTGATGCGATAAGAAAGCAGGTGGAATAAACCAGGAGAAGCAAGCCAGTGAGCAGCACTCCTCCGAGGCCTCTGCTTCAGTTCCTGCCTCCAGGTTCCTTCCTCGAGTTCCTGCTCTGACTCCCCTCAGTGGTGGAGTGTGATCTAAGATGTATAAAATGAAGCAACCCTTTTCCTCACTAGGCTACACTCTTCGAACCGGTGTCAATCCAGAAAGGCTAGCCATTGAACCCCAACAATTTGCCTGCCTCTGCCCTCTTAGGACAGGAATTACTGGCTGGTCCATTTATTTTATTTTAAGTGCAGAGCATCATTTATCATAGGTTGGCTTCTCACTCTGTAGCTGGAGACGACCTTGACCTGGTAGGTCCGGAGGCGGAGTTAGCAATCAGGATAGGATAAGAAGAGAGGAGGCAGTGCTCTGTGAGCTGAGGGGAGCTTCAGCTCCCGCTGTGTCAAGCACAAACTTCGACAGGCACCATGCGCCTGTTTCCTCCTATGAGTCTTCCAGGTTCAGCCAGACCCCCGTGGGCTGCCTCTTCCTATTTTTCCACTTCCGTGGTCTTTAGGGCAGGCGACTTTGCTCTACGGAGGCTATCATACTCCTTTCCGCAGCTATCATACTCCTTTCCGCAGCCCTCGTTGTTGCCAGGTATCTGAGCCAACACAAATCTTTTCATTTGTGTTGGGGTGACCTCCCTTATTTGTATGAAGGTGTGTCTCCGAATTTTCAATTGTACTGGCAAAGAACTAAGTGCTGGCAGGATTTTGGTATTCTCATTTCAATGGCCCATCACTGACTTCCAGTTTGTAAGTGTTTGTCCTTCCACACCTGACCAAAAAGATGATCAGGCAGCCCTCTATTCCTAAAGGCAATCTAAGAGGGGTATCAGGTGTTGTCAATGGCCAATCTCTGGGACAGGAAGTGAGAGGGCAGAACTTCTGGGCAGGGAGAGTGAGGTAGGGAGGGGTAAGCTGAATTGGGAGAATCGAAGAGGACATGGAAGGAAACAGACACAGACCAGGCGGGAGCAGGGAGGTAAAGAGCTAGCCATGCGGCGGGTTGCAGGCTAGAAAAGTCTAGTTAAGTCTAAATAGTAGCTGGGAGATTGCCTAGTAACATGCCTAAGATTTAAACTATATAGAGGTCTCCATGCCTTATTTATACCTCAGGCAGGTCCACGAAAGTCCCATAATAATTTGAATTAGATTTTATGTTTTTTTCTTGTGTGCGTGTTTGTGTGTGTGTTGTGATATCTGTGTATTTGTATGTGTTGTGTGTTGTATCTGTTGTGTGTGTGTGTGGTATGTCTGTGTGTGATGTCTCTCTGTGTATGTGTATGTGTGTGTGTGTGTGTGTGTGTGTCTTGTGATGTTTCTCTGTGTATTTGTGTATGTGTATTGTGTCTCTGGTGTATGTGTGTGTGTATGTGTATATGTTGTGATGTCTGTGTATTTGTGTGTGTGTTGTGTGTTGTATCTCTGTTGTGTGTGTGTGTGGTGTGTGGTATGTCTGTGTGATGTCTCTCTGTGTATGTGTGTGTGTGTGTCTTGTGATGTTTCTCTGTGTATTTGTGTATGTGTATTGTGTCTCTGGTGTATGTGTGTGTGTATGTGTGTGTGGTGTGTGGTATATCTGTGTGATGTCTCTCTGTGTATGTGTGTGTGTGTGTGTGTGTCTTGTGATGTTTCTCTGTGTATTTGTGTATGTATATTGTGTCTCTGGTGTGTGTATGTGTGTATGTTGTGATGTCTGTGTATTTGTGTGTGTGTGTGTTGTGTGTTGTATCTCTGTTGTGTGTGTGTTGTGTGTTGTATCTCTGTTGTGTTGTGTGTTGTGTGTTGTATCTCTGTTGTGTGTGTGTGTGTGTGTGGTGTGTGGTATGTCTGTGTGTAATGTCTCTCTGTGTATGTGTGTGTGCGGGGGTGGGTGGGTATTTGTGATGTACAGAGAACTATTTTCAGGAGTAGCTTCTCTCCTTCCGCCAGTTGAACTCTGTGGCTGGAACCGAGGTCATAAGGTTTGTTATGTTTTTTCCTGCTGAGCCATCTCAGAGGTGTCAAGCTCAAATCCTTGCCTGGGCACATTGTCACCTTGAACCATCTCAGAGTTCTTGAACTAAGGAAAAAAGCCAGACAGCACTCTGTGTGACCAAAGGCAAATCTCAGGGAGCTCAAGTCTGCAGTGGTGCTTGCCCATGCCAGCTCTGGGCAGTGAGCTAGGGCCCTGGAGGAGCCTAGGGCTGCTGAGACCTATAGCCTCAGCTCAGAATATGGCTGTGAGGCCCTCCGGGGTGCAGTACTCAGCTCTGTGATGTGTTTCTTCCCTCACTGCCTCTTTTTCTCTCTTGTGGGATGATCTGCAGGCTTAGATCACAAGTCTAGATTGGCAAACCCATCCCACAGGCACTATAGAGCTTAAACAGTGTGCTACCAAAGCATAGTGCGTCTTATTCATATGGTGGTTGGTTTGGGCCCATGGGAGGAAGCCTGGAAGGAAGATGGCTGTCTTTCCTGGTTGGATGGAGCCTAGAAGGCTGGCCACCCTTCCTGCCTGGAGCCTCAGTCCTCAGAGAGACAAAAGGCTTCCCAGAATTCCAGCAGCCAAGAATGGCTTCAGACACATGGCCAATTAGGGTAAAGTCTACACTTTGGCCTTTGCATCTTTAGAAGCCTATCATCATCATTAATCTGCATGAACATTTACTATCCAGCTGTTCATAGTATTCATGTGGCCAAGGGCAGCTATGAATGGGACCCGGCATGAAATTATAAATTTACTTAAAACATTACCTGTACTGGCTGGTTTTGTGTGTCAACTTGATACAGGCTGGAGTTATCACAGAAAAGGGAGCTTCAGTTAGGGAAGTGCCTCCATGAGATCCAGCTGTGGGGCATTTTCTCAATTAGTGATCAAGCGGGTAGAGTCCTTTGTGGGGGGTGCCATCCCTGGGCTGGAAGTCTTGTGTTCTATAAGAGAGCAGGTTGAGCAAGCCAGGGGATGCAAGCCAGTAAGAAACATCTCTCCATGGCCTCTGTGTCAGCTCCTGCTTCCTGACCTGCTTGAGTTCCAGTCCTGACTTTCTCTGGTGATCAACAGCTATGTGGAAGTAAGCTAAATAAACCCTTTCCCCCACAACTTGTTTCTTGGTCATGATGTTTGTGCAGGAATAGAAACTCTGACTAAGACATTACCAAATATTTTTTCTTTTTCTTTTTCTTTTAGTATAGGATAGAGTTTATTTAGGGCATGGGGAGGGGAATTAAGAGAGTAGTAGAAGCAGAGAAAGGCAGAGAGAAGGAGAGAGTAGATAAGTGGGGATTGGCCATGAGAGAGGAGGGAAGGGAATGGGAACAAGGAGGCAAGAGTAAGCACCAAAATTTTTTTGAAAACATTTTAATTTGATTGTGTGGTACTTGAGGGTAAACTTTGTAGATGGTGTATTGCATGAGAATGTTGAAAGGCTAGACTTGCTTGACAGAACACTTGCTCTTGTAGGAACAGCTGCTGGACAGAGACACCCCCATGTCACTACTTAGCACTATAAAAGCAATTTCTTGGGGCTGAAGAGATAGCTCAGTGTGTAAGAGCGCTGGCTGCTTTTGAAGAGGACCTCGGTTTGGTTCACAGCACAGACATGGCAGCTCATAGCGATTGTCAGTTTATTTCTAGGAAATCTGATACCCTCTTATGACCACTAAGGGCACCAGGCATGAATATAATGCACATCCATATGCGCAGGCAAGCATCCATGTACATAAAACATAAAATAAATAAAAATAAAACCAAAAACTGAGCCAGTCACCTGTACTTCCCATCCTCTCCACAAGATGGCACCAGGGAAAGGGATAGCAAAATGGAGCCAAAGGAAAGACAAGAGAGCAAGGGGTAAGGATGGAGATGAGTGGGAGTGGGGGCTCAGGGGTAAACCCAGGAAGCCATACTCTCAGACTCTGGCAGCCTTGAATGTCCTCATTAGGAGACAGTGACTACAGACCTCTGGGAGGCCAGCAATGTTTGCCGAGGACTTGATTACAGGATCATAGCTGCCATTTTTCTGAGTGTGAGAAAGTCAGGGACTCAGCATGCTTGGGGGGTTGGGCGGGGGTAGTCTCCACTCCCAACACACAGGTTTGGAAACTGAGGAGGGAAGATACTGAGTGGTTGAGTCAGCATCTATAGTCAGCATTATAAAGCATATAGTTCCTGTATAGTCAGGTAAAGATTCCTGGGTACATTCCAGGCATGGTATCCCGTAGACCCTGGCTGCAACGCTGAGCAAGCTGGACAGCTGGCTGGGAGGTGCTGCGGCAAGGTGCCAAGTAATAGGGAGTCTTTAAAAAAATGTATGCATGTTTATGTGTGTGCGTGTGCATGCGCATGCATATGTGTGTGCATACGTGTGTGTGCTCTCCTCAGTACCACCATCCACTGAGCCCCAGGCAGTCTCCTGTCTCTACATCCTCAGTGCAGGATTGCAGGAGGCACTTACCACCGTTTCCAGCATTTTAACATGAGTCCTGTGTATCTGAACTCAGGCCATCACACTTGCACAGCAGCTAATTGGCCAGTTTAGCTATCTTTGCAACCCTTATGTATGAGTGGTGTCTTTTCTCAGGCACCATACACCTCTTTTGTGTAAGGGTCTCTCACTGGGATGGTGACTGCCAAATAGGCAATCTTTGGGTGTTGGAGGACAGGTAGGGGTTGTAGGTCCATTATGAATTTAAAGTCCTAAGCTCTCAAGAGTCCCTTTAAAGATTCCAGCTGATGCTCACCACTCCCCGATCTCCCCCACCCTGCCCCAATTATTCAATTGTCATGGCACACATACGGACAACAAGCATATTTCTCTCTTCAGTTTCCATCCAGAAATCAAGAGACTTCCAGAAGCATGGAGCTGAATGCCTCATATGCTTTTCTTGGGATCCAAATACAGTAAGCAAGTCCTTACTCACAGACTGATGAGGAGTGTGTGCTGTATGCTAATTCTTTTGTTAACACACATCTTCAGCAGTGCCTAGGGCTGCACGGTTCTGAGATATGGCGTGGGGAAAGCACGGAGCTTAATTGGTGCCGCTCCGAGCCGAACACCTCCTTTGTAATTACCTGTAAATTATGATTCATTACAGGGACAATCAGCTGCCTTGCTTTCATAGGCTTTCACTTCACTGTTGAGAGTCAAGATTTCTCCAACAGTCTTCCATGAAGTCAGAGCTTGATTTGTGACTGGAGGCTTCCGAGGCCCACACAGCCTACTTCTGCGTGCCTTTTGCTGGTATAGAGTGTGCCACCTGGGTTTGCACCCCTCTGGGCTAAGACAACATGCAGGCTGCTCTCACAGAGACACACGGAGCATTGGAGTCCTCATCTTCCTGCCTCTGCTCCTCTTAGTGCTGGTGTGGACAAGGTGAACTTCGAGTCTCAAGCCTCAGTCTCTTCAGTCACCATATGAGGGAAGAGTTCCTGAGAAGAGAGGCTATGGCGATGGATGGGGTTCCTTGCTCAGGCTGCAGGCAGTAGTCACAAGACACTAGATCCTTCTCGCACCCTTACTCTGCCTGACTCTTCTACTCTAACTGGGATGTGCCATATTTTGTAGCCTGTTAGCCTGAGCATAAAGACTTGAGACCTCAGGAACACCAAGTGTAGGAGACACATACTGCAGGACACAACTTGATTGTCCCATCAACCCAGAGTCCATTCTAGAAACCTGTTCCCCAGTCAGCTGGGTTCCAAACATGTAATCTGATGCTTGTGTTATTGCTCCCAGGTTCTGTGTACATGTGTATATATGGTGTGTGCACATACACAGTTTTGCAGAAATGTGTGTATATAGGATGTGTGCACATAGGCAGAATTGTGCATAATGTACTGCTTGCTGGTCATATGCATTCACTCTGCAGGGGTTCATGCTCTGCCCCTAGAATTTGCACACCAATTGCGTGTCAAAGACAAGACTGTTGTCGACTGTGCTTGGACCTGGCTTGCCGTCAAAGTAGAGTCTTTTCTTTTATCTGGAGAGGCAGTCCAGCTCCTCTCATCCAACAGGCAAGACCAGGTTAGCACTCCATGTCCATCAGAAAGAAGAATGGGAGTGGGTACTAAGAGAGGCATGGGAACTTGTAAGGCAGGCCTGCTGAAACCTGGGCCTCAGCTACCTGTTGCAGAACCACTGGACATCTCGTTGTTGCAGATGGACATTCTGTCTCTTCCAGGGAAGCTCTTCATGGCAGTGACTCTAAACTCAAGTATCTCTTAAGGCCAGAAACACGTCTGTCTTGTAGGTTGGTCAAGAAATGTAAACTAAGACATAGTGATATAGTAGAGACTAGTGAGACCTGTTCCCAACAAGATTTCTTTTCTTACTAAAAGGCTAGCACATTTTAGGAGCTAGAGAGGGAGTCCATTTGGTAAAGCTCCAGCCCCTTCCCCTTATCTCTCTGTGCTTGTGTGTGTAGTATGGCTTTACCTGCATGTATGAGGCAGTCAGAGGTTAACACTGACTGCTTTCCTTGGGCTCTTTTTCACCTCAGCTTTTGAGTCAGGGTCTATCCCTGAACCTGGAGTTTATCAACACTGCTGGTCAGGCTGGCCAGTGAGCTTCAGGGATCCTCCTGAACCCCTCTTCCCAGTTCCAGGCTTATGGGCACATACCTCCACATCTGACTTTTTATGTAGATGCTGGGAATCAAACTAGGGTCCTCATACTTGCACAGCAGTAACTTTATCAACGTAGTCACCCACCCAGTGCTCCCCTAACCCTCTGTTAAAGGATACTAGTGATTTCTCTTTAGCACCTCTTCATCCTCCTATACTGGAGTGGTAGTCATCCTCCTTTTAGACTGTCCTCTCCCTCCACTGGCTGCGCTCTCCTTGGCTCCTCTCTCCCCAAATTCTCTTCTCCTTGCTATCTTTGGTTGACTGCTTTCTCTATGGACTGATGTCAGTCTGGGCAAGAGAGCCTGGAGGTAGAGGAAAGACAATCCAGCAAGCGGTACTGGGAAGTTGGAAATGCAGGGATTATTCATGGGAGTTCTGGATATGAAAGTAGCCTAGATGATTCAAAAGTTACTCTTGAGAATGACTTTTATACCAGAGACCATCTCACCAGCGACAGACCAGGCGCCATCTCTGCCTTTTGACACCCGTGCATGCTATGACTTGGGGGACAAAGATGGAGAGATGCAGTCACCTGATGCCCCCTTTTCTGTTTATCAGTGAAGGCGGCAATGTGATCAGCACCAGGCAGCCCAAGTCTAGCATGTTGTACGTGCTGCTTTCTTCTGAAACCTGGCCAGTTTGGATGAAGCTGTGATAATCAAGGATTATACATCGGCCACATCCACCTGTTAAGCCAATTTCAGACTTACAGGGACTGGGGTTGGGGAATGGGTCATAATATTCACTCATATGATTAGTAAGTTCAGGGCTAAACCAAATGTAATGGGAAGCTGGAAGCAGCAGCCAGAGTATTGAGGGGGTTCAAGGTTCTTTGTGCTGTGCCACAGTTTCCTTTGAGAGGAAGTCCTTCCATCTAGGAGCAAAGCTCATTCAGACACAGGATGTAAAAGGGGAGTTGAAAGAGGGTATTTTAAGACAGTGTGTCTATAGGGAGCTAAAACAACAGGGCATCCTAAGGGGAACTCATTGAGACTCGTGCTATTTACATGGAGGTAAAACAGGGTGAGCTAAGGCAGTGGCTCTCAGTCTGTGGGTCATGACCCCTATGGGGGTTGATTGACCCTTTCACAGGGCTCACTGAAGACTATTGGAAAACATGGACATTTTTGTTACAATTCATAAAACTAGCAAAATTTCAGTTACGAAGTATCAATAAAAAAGAGTTTTATGGTTGTGGCTCAGCACGCCATGAGGAACTTTATTAAAGGGTTCCAGAAGTAGGAGGATTGAGAACCACTGGTCTAAAGAGAAGTGAAACATTCCACCCTGTAGAGAAGTTGAGTTCAGGAAGTAGAAAACTCTGAACAGATTTAGGAAGTCCTTGAATCTGACCACATTTATTGGCCATTCCCTCCAACATATGTCAGCAGTAAGAGGTACTGAGAGATGTCTCAGACCAGCTGAGCTGCCTGGTAAGGTCAATGTGTTCTGGGGTTCCAGATTGCATGAGCTGTCTCACATGTTGGTGTGAGCTTTGGTGACAGAGCTGCCTTTGGGTCACTTCTGTTCCTATAAATAACCCCAATAAAATCCATTGGTTCATCAAGATGGATGTTAGGGTATCTTTACTCTGCTTTGCTGTCAGTTCCCAGTCTGGAATGAGGGGACATCTGTTCACATCTCACCAGGAGCAATACCAGTAATACTTTGTTGTGAGGTTCCTAAGTATGGTCTTGGGCTTATGGGAAGGTGTGATAAAGAATATTCAGATTTTTCTTCAGCTTCTACCTTTGACTATCAGGTCAGCTTTTATCTAGACTCATGTACCTTCTGGATCTGAACCAAAGATTAGACTATATCCTTGACACCCTATTTGGCATTAGCAGGATAACTTCTAAACTTTTTGATTTGTACAAGTTGCTGATATTGATTGGGTGTCCCATATTCAAGAGTCAAATGACAAGAAGTATTCTAGTTTTAAGGACAGCAAGTACAAGTGGCTGGAGAGTCTGGAATAACTATTTTTGAGGAGTGGTAGAAGAAAGCATGATAGAATTTAGGAGGATACTCCTACCTGGGGGATACTCCTACCTGGGGGGGGATACTCCTACCTGGCGGGGATACTCCTTTTCTTACTGATTTTTACCACAGCTCATCTGCCCTTGGCTGGTAGGGGCTTCTCTGGAAGGCTGTCATATCCAAGAAGTAAGAACCTGCCCCAGGAGAGCAAGGACCAGTGAATTTTCTTGGAAACATTTCACTGGAGCCTCCATCCTCATCCCTCAACACAACCACATGTGTACTCAATGTGACAAGTAAGGTCAGCAAGATGGCTCATCAGGTAAAGTGCTTGCCCTGCAAGCTTGATGGCCTGAGTTTGATTCCCAGAGTTCATGTAGAGGGAAGGAAATCGACTTTACAGAGGTGTCCTCAGACCTTAGACATGCACAGTGGCATGAGCTCTACTCCCACATACATCATACACAGGGAATACTAAAATACTAATACTAATATTAATACTAATACTAATACTAGCAATAACAACAACAATACTAAATCTAGTTAAAAGAGGGAACAAGACAAGGGCTGAGAGAACAAACATCAGACATCAAATGAAACACCTCTGATATAAATATATATAATATACATATATATCATATATTATATGTATCATATATGGCATATATAACATCTATAATATCACACATATCATATATATGATAAATATATATCATATTAGGGTGGCATACCCTAGAAATATAATAGGTGATCCTGCCTCCACCAAGAAGTCACAGGTACTAGAGAACAAAGATGAACCAATAATTTCAGAAATGGAAATCTTGGTATGTGGGTTGAGCAGTAGAATGGAGACAGGTAAAGATTACAAACTCAAACTTGGGAGGTCAAGATGGGGAGCAGATAAAAATCCCACCCCCTGTGCAAAATGAAACAGAAAGGAGAAAAAAAAAAGAAAGTAGTGAGACATTCACTCTGTGGGTCACAGGGGGTGTGTCAAAGTGACCAGTGAGACAGGGCAGCTCACACTGCAGACTTTAGTGAGGCATCTCTAGAGTGAAAGGAAACCTTCACAAAATGCCTGAGGGGCCGGTGGAGGAGCTCAGCTGACCAAACACTCACCTTACAGTTGGAGTAGCTGAGTTTGGACTCCCAGAACCCATGTAAAAAGCCTAGTGGGGGCTCATTCTTGTTATCCCAGCAGTGATGAGAAGAGGGGGAGAGATAGGAGGCTCCTTGGATGCTGCTGGCTACCTTAGCCTCTTTGAATGACTCTTGGACTCCTGAGTTTGTACCCTGACTTACACATGCATAGTTCTTCCTACCCTAGACACAATGCCCAGGCAATGTCTCTGTGAGGAGTAAGAAAAGAAGTCAGAAATACAGAACAGAAGAAGACAGTGGGAACATTCAGAGTTGTAAAGAAACTTCATTTTAATTTTTTTATTCTTCTCTCATATATTAAATCCCGATATGGATGTAAGGAAACTTCTAATCTGACGTGAGAGTTCTACCCTTACCTAAACTCATACTAACCCAAAGGGAAAATCTGGACCCTTGGACTCCAGTCTAAATAGAAGCCCACCATCCTGTAGTAGGCTAGAGCTGCCACATATATTCTCTGGCCTGCCAATTAAGAAAGGAAGTTGAGGAAATAATCCATCCATTGGTGCTTAGAGATGAGAATATGAATGTTCTCGGGGTTAGGGAGATAGCTCCATTGTTTTAAGCTTTTACTGTATAAGCATAAAGACCTGAGTCCGATCTCCCAAACCCATGTAAAAGCCAGACACAGTAGTGAGCATCAGTAATTCAAGTGCTCCTACAGAGAGTTGAGTCTCAGAGACAGAATCTGTAGAAGGTCCTGAGGTAACCGGTCTAACATATGTTGTAATAAAAACCCAAAAGACCCTGTCTAAAATCAAGACAGAAAGTAAGGACTCACATGGGTGTATGCACATTATATACTCCCATGTACTCAGATGTTTGGACACACACACACATGCACATTATAAAATAATTCCATATTCATTGCCACTTCAAGGAACTGGTTTTCTCTATGCAGCAGTAGAATGAAATCAATAGGAAGATTTGTAAGTGACCACTGGAGAAAGAAGATTGGGTGAACACTTTGAGTCCTGCAAGCAGGAACAACAACAACAACAAAAAAAAAAAAAAAAAAAAAAAAAAAAAAAAAAAAAAAAAAAAAAAAGGAATCGATTCAGTGAAGGCAAGAAGTAGATCAAAAGAAACAGCTAGAGGAATTTGCTAAATAAAAACATAAAACAAGATGACAAGAACAATTCCACATGTTGAGATTTTCAATATTAATATAAGATAAATCCCCAAACAAAATTACTCTTAGTTTGGAAATCTACAAGGCACTTACCAGGAACAATAACCACAAAACCACAGTGAAAGTTGTGACTAATCAACTTGAGAAACCATAGCAGGGAATAGTCACGAAAACAAAAGTGATGTGGTAACACTGGACAAAGTATAGTTTAGATTCTTAGGGCTGGAATAAGTTTTCCTGTTATTTCTGGGGTGGAGCCAGGAAGCCAGGCAGCAGCCTTTCTGGAGGTCATAGATATAGAAGCCACTGATAAACTCAGCTCCCATCATCCTCTGCTCCAGGACATTGCAGGTCAAGAATTATAATTATTTGGAAAGAACTGTATGTCAGCCATTTGTGCAGTAAAATCAGTTTGTAGAAGCACAAAACTGAAGCAGATGGAATTACAGACTACAATCTAAAGCTATAATGCATGCGTTAACATATTTCACCCAGAAATGAAATGATGCAACCATGTCTGTTAAAGATTTGAAAGATGATTTGTTGAAGTTTGAGTTTTTGTGACAGGCTATGTAAAAATATGTATTTGAATCTAAGAGAAAATCCATACTGTGTTTTTATATCATAAATCACAAAATGTTCACAAAATTGAACATTTGTACCACTTGAACACTTAAAAAAAAAAAACAAAGCAACTCAACAATTTTTAAAAACTCAGAACTAAAGACCATTTGATTTTTACCAAAATTCAGTATGATTATAAATGAGCTGAAGATAATGTACAAAAAATATTTATCATCTAGTGTTAAGGAAGATGTAAAACTAAAATTACAAACCAAATATGGATTGGGTTTCATAAAAACATCTGGAATCTAACAAAAATGGAAAAGTAGAGGAAAAGTCAGAGTCTTAGTTGTATTTATTAGAATATAAAAAATACAGAAGATTCATGTATATCCAACTGAATGAAATAAACACAAATGTACACAGTTTTATCAGGAAAATAAATTAAAGAACAGAAATTAGTATATAAAGCCAGATAAAATTTCTACCATAAATTATTAAAACATAATGCTACAGATGACATCTAAGAAGACCAATAAAACTGGTTAACTTGCATCTGATTGTAATAAAATGAGAATTTCTAAGTATAAATATTTTCCCTTGTAAATAACAAAGTCCATAGCTGACTTTGGACATGAAGGAGAGTATTAAGCTTTCAAACACATAAATCTTTATATTAACTTGAAAATAGCATACAAAATAAATGGTTTATCAGGAATATATAAAAATCTAAAACTGAATTTGAAACGATTGAAAGAACATCTATGAAATTTTGAAAGCAGTAAAATGTCTAACCCTAAAATATCAATAGGTCTAGAAAGTTTTATGGGAGATTTGGAAACCTAATCTTCAATAAATATAGGCAGCAGTATAGTAATAAAAAATTCCAGTCTATGCAGCATAGTAAATGACTGCAGGATGCTCAGTTTACTTTGTGAGGCTGAGCAATTTCCTACATGAGGATATACATTAAGAAAGAAACTTTCATTAATAGTGTCAGGGGTTGGCTCTCTTCTGTGGGATGGCTCTCATGTTGGATCAGTCACTGGTTGGCTATTCCCTCAATCTCTGTTCTATCTTTATCCTCGCACATCTTATATAACTGTCTTCTGGGAGGCTTTATCCAGCAGCTGATGGAAACAGACGCAGAGACCCACATCCAAACATTAGGCAGAGCTCAGGTAGTCTTGTGGAAGAGTTTGGGGTAGGGGTGGGAGTAGGGGGAAGGATCAAAGGAGCTGGAGGAGTCAAGGACACCTCAAGAAGACCTACAGAGTCAACTGACTGAGATTCATGGGGGCTTACAGAGACTGAACCATCAACCAAAGAACATGTGTGTGCTAGACCTAGGCTCCCTCCATATATGTAGCAGATGTGCAGCTTGGTCTTCATTTGTTCCCTAACAATTGGAGTGGGGGCAATCTCTGACTCTGTTGCCTGCCTTTGGATCCACTTCTACTAGCTGGGTTGCCTTGTCTGGCCTCAGTGGCAGAGGATGTGCTTAGTCCTGCTGTGACTTGATGTGCCAGACTGGGTTGGTATCTGTGGGGGGCCTCCCCTTCTCTGAGAAAAAGGGGAGGGGGCAATTGGGACAAGGACATGTAGGGCTAGGACCGGGAGGAAAGGGGGGAGGGGGCTACAATCAGGATTTAAAGGGAATAAATAAATTAATAGGGAAGAAAGAAGAAAGAAAGAAGAAAGAAAGGAAGAAAGGAAGGAAGGAAGGAGGAAGGAAGGAAAGAAAGAAAGAAAGAAAAAGAAAGGAAGGAAGGAAGGAAGGAAGGAAGAAAGGAAAGAAAGAGAAATTTTTAAACACAGAGCAAAGGTTTCCTATAACAGACATTTTACTGTGTGGAGATGTTGAGGCAGGAGAATCCCTGGGATTATAAAGTGGTACTCTACTTTCTAAGATAAAGAACTCTTCAATGATGTAATTATTAGACCCATCAATATCTTCCAAATGTAATATGTCATTTCCAGGAAATAAGTAGAATGACCAGTACCTTGCACAAAATGTCGAAGTATGAGCATCCTCATTGTAAAAGGTAGTTTTTGGAGGCTTCAGAGATAGCTCAACAACTGAAAACTCTTGCTGCTTTTGCAGAGGACTCAAGTTGTGTTCCTAGCACCTAGAATGAGCAGCTTACAACTGCCCATAACTCCAGCTCCAGAGGATCTGGGTGGTTTGAATAGGTATGGCCTTAAAAGACCCATGTTTTTAAATATTAGACCCATAGGAGGTGGTACTATTAGTGTCGGCTGCCTTTCCGTCCAGTGGAAATAAGGAGGCAAACAACGAGCTCTTCCCCATGCAGTTTAATTATGAACCTTGTAATCTTGCTTCTTACATCTTACTTACTTCTATCTTACTTCTATTTTACTACTTACATCTTTACATCTTACTACTTACATCTTACTACTTCTATCTTACTACTTACATCTTACTACTTACATCTTACTACTTTCTTCTTACTTACTCCTATTTCCTACTTATTCCTATTACCTACATCTTACTTACTCCTATTCCCTATATCTTACTTCTATTTTATTTCTATCCTTACATCTTACTTCTATCCTTACAACTTACTTCTATCCTTACATACTTACTCCTAATTATTATTCTCTCTCCAGTCCCCAGCCCTTGTGGGTTAAATACTTTCCCTGGTCCCAATCAGCATCAGCTACGTGGCAAAGCACAATAGGCTGTGGGAAATCATGCCAACTTGCATCACAAACTAGAGGCACTCAGCTTTTCCAACTAAGGGCTTGTTTATCAATGCTCTCTGCTCTGGCTGGAGACCAGGTGTTCAATATATATATATATATGGTGGCAGCTGTGGCTGCCCACATATTAGAAGCTGTGCCCTTGTTGGAATAGGCCTTGTCAGAAGAAGTGTGGCATTGTGTAAGTGGGATTTGAGGTCTCATATATAGTCATTAGTATGGTAGACAGTCTCCTGCTTGCTGCTTTCAGATCAAGATATAGAACTCTCTCACCTCCTCCAGCACCAAGTCTGCCTGCATGATGCCATGCTTCCTACCATGATGATAATGAACTAAATCTGAAACTGATTTAGTTTCAACCCCAATTAAATTTTGTCCTTTATAAGAGATGCTTTGGTCAAGATGTCTCTTCACAGCAATAAAACCCAAACTAAGACAGAAGTTGGTACCAGGTACTAGGGTACTTCTGTGATAGACCTGATTGTACTTTTGTTTGAAGGAATGTGGATTTTGAAACTTTGGATTAGGAAAGCAGTGGAATGCTTTAAGTAGGGCTTAATAGGTCATACTAGAAGACAGTGGTGCTGAGGGAGATTTGAACTGTGGGGACCTAGCTCAAGTGGTTTCAGAGGAGAAGAATTTTAGTATGTAACCTAGAAACCATTCTTGTGATAATTTGGTGACTAATGTGACGGTTTTTTGCCCTTGTCCAGAGTTCGCCTGAGGCTAAAGTAAAGAGATTTGGATTAATTGCATTAGCAAAAGAAATCTCAAAATAGCCTAGTATAGACTCTGTTGTGTGGTTACTACTGTTCACTCTTATTAAGAGTGTTTTGATGGAAAAAGAGCAAGCTGAGCAATGAAAAATATAAAGTATACAGATTGAGGAGAGAATGGGAATGGAGCTAAGTTCAAGGAGATTAACAGATTAAGAAATGGAATAAAGAGAGTGGTGACCTCAGGAGAAGACCTCATCTAGCTAAGTGTCTATCTTGTGAAAAGGAACTAAATAATTGATTAGGTCCAGGCTTGGTGTCTGCACTCAGCACTTAGATCCCAGCACTCAGAATACAGAGGCATTCAGATCTCTCAGTACAAGGGCAGCTTGGTCTACAGAACAAATTCCAGGACAGTCAAGCTTAAGCAGTGAAGGAAACCACTGAAAACAGAAAGCTGGTGAAGAAGATGCAATTGAATGAGGGGGCCCATGTTCCAGACCCAGCAAGCAGTAGGACTTATAGCTTCAGACACATGGTTCTGGCTTTTGAGTCAAGGATAGAAGAAAGGGGTTATTAAAATCTCCCTTTTGTCACTAAGGAAGGCCGATGAGGCCAGGTGTGTGGCAGGGGTGAACCTGCATGGAGGCCCAGAGAGGCCATTGTGTGAAGCTGTGAAGAAGGAGGTTAGAGATGACAGAGCCATGGGATACCTGCCAAGGAGAGCTGCTAACAGGGAGTGAAACTAGTCCAAGAGAAAGAAGTGTGTAAAGGAGTTGGAGATCTGAAGAAGGTTCTGACATCTTGGAGATGCTGAGTTTGGAGTTGCCCTGCTTGTTTTCAGTTTTGCTTTGGTCCAGTATTTCCTCACTATGCTCCCTCCCCTATGTTTTGGACTGGTAATGTATATTCTGTGCCACTGTATGATGGGGTATGTGATGAGTTTTGTTTTGTTTTTATGTTTTTGTTTTTGATTTTGACTTTATAGTTAAGAATTGCATAAATCTCAGAAGAGACTTTGAACTTTGCACTTAAAACAGTTAAGAGATTATATGAATTTGGACTTTTAAACATTGTTGAGACTGCAATAGACTATGGGGACTTTTGAAGTTAGAATAAATGCATTTTACATTATGCTATGGCTAAAAGCCTATGGGGACCAAGGAGTGAAAAAGCAATGGTTTGAATAGGTCTGACCTCATAGACACATGTGCTTGAATGCTTGACCCATAGGGAATGGCAGTATTAGGAGGTGTGTCTTTCTTGGAGGAGGTATGTCCTTGTCAGAGGGAGTGTATCACTGTGTAGGTGGGCTTTGAGGTTTCATATATATTGCCCAGTGTGGCAGACAATCTTCTGCTTGCTTCCCACAGATCAAGATATAGATCTCTCTGGTCCTTCTCTAGCACCATGTCTTCCTGGAAGCTGCCATTCTTCCTGCCATGATGATAATGGACTAAAAGCTCTTCAACTGTAAGCCAGCCCCAATTAACTGTTTTTCTTTATAGGAGTTGCCTTGGTCATGGTATCTCTTCACAGCAATGAAACTCTAAGTTAGGATTCAATACTCTCTACTGGCTATTGAGGACACCTGCACACACAGACACACATAAAAAGTAAAAATAAATCTTCAAAAAAAATAAATGGGTGGTTCTATTTCAGGAATAATTTCTAGATAATTTACCATGCTGATCATTTATGGAGAAACAAACCACTTGACCTTCTATATATTCCCCACAATGTTTGGATCCCAAAGAACATTACACTAATTAACCATGCCGGTGAATTAGTTCAAAGGGCTCATTTGGAGAATGAGGGAAGTACACTGGACTACTGTGTCCTTGTAAGAGGGCAGCCAGAGAGAAGTTTGTTGGTGTATTTGCAAAGAGAGAGTTAAGTATGAGGCTTACTGGAGAATTTGAAGAACTTGGAAGGGTGAGCTTGTCTGTGTTTAGCAACATAATCGTTCACTATTTAGTGTTTGGGCACTAATCTAAATAATTTTATCAACAGCTGGGAAGATTCAAAGCCAACCCTGAGCTTACACCTGCATAGAACAACACGTAGCCAATCTATCAAGGCTTTCTGTGTGTGGTGGTTTGAGTAAGTTTGGCCTCCATAGAGTCATGTATTTGAATGTTTGGCCATAGCTAGTGGCACTATTAGGAGGTGTGGCCCTGTTGGAGTAGGTATTGTCTTGTTGAAGGAAGTGTGTCACTGTGGTGGTGGGCTTTGAGGTCTCATGCTCAAGCTATGCCCAATGTGGCACACAGTCTCTCAATGATGCCTGTGGATCAAGATGTAGAACTCTCAGCTCCTTCAGCACCATGTCTGCCTGCACTCTGCAATGTTCCCTGCCATTCATAACAATAATGCATTAAACATCTGAAACTGTAAGCCAGCCCCTATTAAATGTTTTCTTTTTAAGAGTTGTGATGGTCATAGAGTCTTTTCACAGCAATAAACTCTACTTAAGAGTCTATGTCCTCATCAAGCATGGAGATTCTACTTATTGTCTGAGAAAATGAGGGGAACTGGAAGCCCCTACAGTTCTTATGTGATGCAACATCATTCTCAAGGGCAGACAGGGTCAAGAATCTTATGCTCATCATTATGTTGAGGGTGGCAAAGGAGTAATCAAAAGAATTACAGTGTTAGGAAAAAATAGAAGCATCTGCACATATCTATATATTAATATTATCCAAGAAAATAAACAAAAGTAACTTGGCAAATGACCCAAATTTAAGTAAGGTATAAATGAAATACCTCCCTACATATTAGCAATTACCAAATTATAAAACAAAAATAAAAAAAAAGAAATAAAAAAAAACCCTTCTTCTGCATTCTGCAAATCAAACAAAAATATTTAGATTCAAACCCAATAAGAAATATGCAAATTTTCCTTTAAAATTACAAAATTATGAAGAATAAGTGAAGCATGTTAATAGAGATATGTGTGCCATTATTCCACATTTTCTTCTTACAAGACTTCTTTTTTTTTTTAAAAAAAAGATTTATTTCTTTATTTTAAGTATATGAGTACACTGTAGCTGTACAGATGGTTATGAGGTACCATGTAGTTGCTGGGATTTGAACTCAGGACCTTCAGAAGAGCAGTCTGTGCTCTTAACCGCTGAGCTCTCTCTCTGGACTGGTAATTTTAATATTTAACAGTACATATTTTCTTCCCATTATCTTTAGGGAGTCTCAACAAAAATCTCTCAGAGTTTTTTCATTAACATTGAGATGGAGAAGCAAATATATATAATAATTTTAAAAAAACCAACAAGTAAACATTGGGTGGTTATAGAAGACTGGCATAGAGATTTACGTGCAACTGTGACAAAACACCTGACCAAAGCAACTTTAGGAAGAACAAAGGTATTTTTTGGCTCAGAGTTCCAAGGGGCACAGTCCACCATGGCAGGGACGACATGACTGCAGGTTCATGAGGCCAGCTAGTCACACTGCATGCAGGGCAGAGATAGACTTCCTCCAGACAAACCCACCTTCTATAGGTTTAATAATCTCAAGCAATGCCACCTTCTGGGAACCAAGTGTTCAAACACACATCCATGGGGGTGCAAATTTCCCATTTAAATCATAGCAGTTTTATTTTGCAAAGAAATAACTGAGTGTTTTGTGATTTGTGTAAACCTCAATGGGTTGATCAACAGAATGGAATCATAAACTATAAAGTGGGATGAAGGGTTTGTGGCAATGTGTATCATTATCTTTGATCAAATAGCATCTCAAGACTGCAGGAAATACAGTGCTCTAGTAAACAGTATAGAAACAATTCAGATTCAGAAAAATTAAAGAAGATGCCAAATTCATATGTATTCAAAAATGAGGAATTTCAAAATGTATGAATGAGAAGAAATTTGAGGCAATAAATACAAAATATTTTGAGGAGAAACATATAATCTAGACTTTAATAAAGTAAAACAGATTGTGATGAAGGAAAACACTATTTTGATGAGATAACAAATGGTAAATTCTGAGAAACAATGTACAGAATTTATTGTGTATCTCTCACACATACACACACACACACACACAAAGAATCTAAGAGTCAACAAAGAAAACATGTTATTGAAAAGAGAACTGGGAAATATTTGCAAGGAATTCACAGATTAATGGCAACATATGAGAAGGTGCTTAATGTCTAGGGTAAGTGGATTTTAGCCATAATACTTTGTTTGGGGATTCAAAATTAAAATCATTAATTCTATCTCCCTCCAGTGGCAAACGTTACAGGAGAGAGAGAGCAGACTTTTCTGCAGGAAGCTCCCAAAAGAGCAGATGGGAGAAGCTCTTGTGGGTATGAGCTTCTGACCTACACAAAACCGGCATGCACTTTGATGAAGAAATTTTATTTTTGGGATATTAGCCTTGTAGTTAAAATAAAAACAGAACAGAACATCAACTTTGAAAACAGAGGTGGTGGCACATGCTTGTAATTCCCGGGGAGGCAGCATAAATTGATCCTTGGGATCATATGTTATATAGCCAAATCTATGAGGTCAAGGTCAGTGAGAAACCCTTTCTCAACAAACAAGGTAGATTAATAATGACACCTGAGGTTGTTCTCTGTATGCATATATAACATATCCACATATTTGCGCACATACTTACAAAATCAACTTGTACATATATATGAGGATTCATACATAATGATGTTCAGTTCAGATTTTTCAAGCACTGCCATCATTTGGCTACCCATATGACAGACAGTTTAGAGTCAATGGGTCCTAGGATTATGTGGTTACCCGGTGAATAGCTAGTGTGCTATGTCCACTTTCTGGATGATATAACTGGGTCTCAGGAAAGCTAGCACAACAGAACAAGATTCCATGACAGGTAAAATTGAAGGCTTTCACTACAAAGCATGGAGTAGAACTCTCTCTCTCTTTCTTCCCCTCTCTCTCTCTCTCTCTCTCTCTCTCTCTCTCTGTGTGTGTGTGTGTGCATGTGCACACATGTGTTCTATTGCTGTGACAAAACACTGTGACTAAGATGTCTTATAAAAGAAAGCATTGCATTGTGTTTATGGTTGCAGTTGGTCAGGCTGTGATGGTGTGAAGGCAGAATGTCAGGAACAACTGAGAGCTTACATCTTGTTCCATAAACATGGAGGAGAGAGAGACACACACACACACACAGAGACAGAGAGAGAGAGACAGAGAGAGAGAGAGGAAGAAGAAGAAGGAGGAGGAGGAGGAGGAGGAGGAGGAGGAGGAGGGGAAGGGGAAGAGGAAGAG
>NW_022196896.1:63490090-63497113 GCF_008632895.1 Mastomys coucha | reverse complement strand
GTTAGTTAACTGGCAATATCATGAGTCTTTTGAAACCTCAAAGTTCACCTCTAGTGCCACATCTCTTCTGACAAGGTCACAGCTCCTAACTCTTCCAAACAGTTCTACCAGCTGGGGACCAAATATTCAAATATATGAGCCTATGGGAGAATTGTCATTCAAACCACCCAGTCTGTATGCATGTATTAGAGAAGATGTTAAAAAATTATTCCTGGACCTTGAGGAATGTATGTCTTTCATGGGCATACTGTTTTAGTTAGGGTTTTACTGCTGTGAACAGACACCATGACCAAGGCAACTTTTATAAGGACAACATTTAATTGGAGTTGGCTTACAGGTTCAGAGGTCCAGTCCATTATCATCAAGGCAGGAACATGGCAGCATCCAGGCAGGCATAGTGCAGGAGGAGCTAAGAGTTCTACATCTTCATCAGAATGCCTCTGGGCATTCAGGCAGATAGAAGGAGGGTCTCAAAGTCCATCCTCACAGTGACACACTTCCTCCAACAAAGCCATACCTACTCCAACAAGGCCACACCTCCTAATAGTGCCATAGAACAGAGCCAGCTGTACTTTGGGCTTCAGTAAGCACAAGGCCAATAGGTGCTGGTCTTAGTTAGGGTTTTTCTATTGCTGTGATGAAACACCATGACCAAAATGGAAGTTGAGGAGGAAAGGGCTTATTTGGTTTATACTTCCACAACACTGTTCATCACTGAAGGAAGTCAGGACAGGAACTCAAACAGGGCAGGAACCTAGAGGCAGGAGCTGATGCACAGGTCATGGAGGGGTGCTGCTTACTGGTTTGCTCCCCATGGCTTGCTCAGCCAGCTTTCTTATAGAACCCAGGACCACCAGCTCAGGGATGGCACCAGCCATGGTAGGCTGGGCTCTCTCTCATTGATCACTAATTGAGAAAATGCCCTATAGCTAGATCTCATGGGGACATTTCCTCAACTGAGCCTCTTTCCTTTCCAATGACTCTAGCTTGTGTCAAGTTGACACACACCCAGCCCGCACGGGTGCAGATCATACTCTGAGAACATCCTCTAAGGTGCTCAGGTTCTTGTGTCCTGGAACAACAAACTGGACCAGGGACACTTGCTTAATAGTAAAAGTGACAGCAGTTCATTAAAACAGGAGAAAGGCAACCTAGAGGGTGGAAGTAGGCTGGGGAGCTAGATAAGGGTCCTCAAAAACCCTCCATGCCAAGTGAGCCCCAGTCTTTTCTGCTTATTAACATAGCATGGGCATCTCTGTGTAGTCAGCTTGGCGCACACATACTCTATTTGCTGCATGTGGTTCAAGTGAAAAACTTCATTCTCTGTACATTGATCTCAATGCCTTTATTTTTCCAAGTCTCTACTCTGTGGCCACAGAGACACTTGAACAAAACAACAACAGCAACAACAACAACAACAACAAACCCTGTGACTTCAGACAGCCAGTCTGATATTCAGACAGGCACTAAATGACTGACAGCTGCCAACAGATCCAGGGACAAAGCAAAGCCTTGTACACAGGCAGGATGTCGTGGAGCAGTGTGAGGTTCCCTCAGACTGTCACCCTGTTTAAAGTGAAGGAGTTTTTCTTCTTGGAGTATTCTAGTTTACTGGTGTTTGAACCATGGTTGCCTGTGGCAACCGAAAACATGGGAAGGGAACTCCAGAACCTGTGATTATGCAGCTGCTTACAGGAGCTTGCACACTACTGTGGTGTGAGCATGTGTCCTATGCAATGGATCTGGAGGTACTTGCCCTCAGGCCGGCCTTCCTTGGCATGGTACCTTGTTAGGTTCTTACTAGCCGTGGGTTTCTGGTATCCAGACCCAAGAGCCAAATCAATTTGTTTCTGTCTTTGTCTGTCTATCTCTTTCTCATACATGTCCACATAGATGCACATATGTATGTGGAGGCAGAGGACAATTTTGAGTGTCTTCTTCAATTATTCTTCACCTTGTACTTTTGTGACAGGGTCTTTCACTGAACCTGGAGCTCATTATTTGGCCTAGGATGGCAGGGATCTGTATGTCTCTGCCTTTTCAGTGATGGGATTACTATGCCTGGCTTGCCTGATTTTTTTGTTTGTTTTGTTTTTTAAAATGTTAACTCTAGGGAGTGAACTCAGGCCTTGACATTTGTTTTACCTGACAAAATACAGAACTTATTAGCCAACTGAACTATCATCCCATAAAAAATTTCCATCCCTGACAAATTAGCCAGTTTGTGATGCTGGCTAGGAACAGCAGCACCAATTGGACGGTAAGTCTTGTGCTGACACCAGCTACCACCCGTCCTGTACCATAGGGCTTTCCCAGCCAGAACCAAGAAAAGGACAGGACTGCTGGACTCCGAATTCTACCTCCTTGGCCTTTGATCAACAGGGCAGTCTGGAGATGACAGAAACAGAAGTGAGAAAGCCCTGTGTGTCTAGGCCTTCTTTCCCCTGCTACTGTTGGGAGAGCCTCTGACACCCAGATAGGCAGGGTCTCCAGACAACCTGCCAGGCCAGTTGAGTCCAGGCTGAGCCATCCCAGGGCCTCAGTAACCCTTACCTGACTACTTCTGACATTTGATGGAAGAACCGCTTTCTGAGGGTTCAGTAGTTGTTGGAGAATATCCATGGGAAGTAATGAGTTTGAATTTTAGCAGCTATCTCTAGCTGTGGGTCTATGGTCATTTTGCTATTGGGATTCAAATATAATACAATACAAAGAATGTGCTGTGTGTCTTGGGAGATGGGATTATCTTTTTCTTTTAAAAATTATATTTTATTTGTTCTTTGAAAGTTTCATTCAATGTATTTTAATCATACTACCCACCCTGCCTGTGATGGTTTTTATATGCTCAGCCCAGGGAATGGCACTATTAGAAGGTATGGGCTTGTTGGAGTAGGTGTGTCACTGTGGACGTGGGCTTTAATACCCTAGTCCTAGCTGCCTAGAAGCCAGTCTTCTTCTAGTGACCTTCAGGTGAAGATGCCAAACTCTCTACCCCTCCTGCACCATGCCTGCCTGGATGTTACTATGCTCCCATCTTGATGATAATGGACTGAACCTCTGAACCTGTAAGCCAGCCTCAATTAAATGCTTTTATGAGAGTTGCCTTGGTCATGGTGTCTGTTCATAGCAGTAAAACCCTAACTAAGACATTGCCCCAACTTCTTCCCCATCCACCATTTCCATACTCATCTCTCTACCCACACCACCAAAGACAACTCTGAGTCTCTATCCACACACAGTCTGTGTTGCTCACAGATCTGGGGTCTTCCCTAGAGTGTGGCTGACCTATCAGGGGTCACATCACTGAAGAGAGTTTACTACTTTCTTTTTTCTAGCAACTGTCAATAGCTTCTATGGAGGTGGCCGATTTTATACCTACCCCTCTTTTATCCTGGGAGTTTGTCTGGCTTGAGCTTGTCCAAGTGTTTTGTATATTGGCACAATCACTGTGAGTTCCTATGTGCAAATGCTCTGCTGTCTCTGTAAAACGCTGTGTTCTTGAAGTCATCCTATACTTCTGGCCAAGAGTTCTCAGCTTCCTTTTTCATGAAGATGCACCTTGGGGTGAGTTGTGTGATGTATACATGCCATGTAGGGACAAACACCCCATAGGAGATAAGGAAATCTTTTTTTAAAAAATAACTTTTAAAGTATACATTGGTGTTTTGTCTGCATGCACGTCATTGTGAGGGTATCAGAAGCCCTGGAACTGGAGTTACAGGCAGTTAGTTATGAGCCACCATGTGGGTGCTGGGAGTTGAACCCAGGTCTTCTGGAAGAGCAATCAATGCTCTTAACCACTGAGCCACTTCCCCAGCCCCGATAAGGGAATTTTAATAGTGATAGTGGCTCAAAGCAGCAGATATCTATCTCCCCAGGTAGCCGGAAAACCATCTTGACAAAATCAGAGAAAAGGCACACTGTTTTAGGAAACTGCCTAAGTCTTAATTTTTTAAGCAGTCAGTTTATGAGCATTAGTGTGCTTGTGTGCACATGGGTGTATGTGCAGCATATCTGTGCATTTGTACACTGACCTGGGCACCACCCATTTTTTTTTTTTTTTTTTTTTTTTTTTTTTTTTTTTTTTTTTTTTTAGACAGAGCCTTTCATGGTCCTGGGGCTTCCAATTGAGCTAGGCTTGTGGTCCAGCAAATCCCAGGGACTCATCTGTGTCCACATTCCCAGTGCTGTGAATACAAATGCTCCCCACTATCTCATGCTTGTACTGTAGGCACTTTACTGATAGAACTGTCTCCTAAGCCCACATTTTAGACATTTTGCTTCTTTTACTTTTAATCTTCCATCATTCTTAGATTGTGTTGATTTGGTTATTAGTGTAAAAAGAATAGCACCTTTTCCCTGAACTGTCTGTAAGGCTGGTGGTCTGATTAGAGCATCAGTGATGGTGGAGACGCTGGAATGTTGCAGGTTCAGAGCTTAATCACGACTATACAATCTTGGGCTATCTTTAGCCCCTTAATAACCAGGTATTCCTTGCTCACTTCTGCATTTGACCTCACATCCTCTGAGGAACAGGTAAATCCCTTTGGAATGTGTTACATTAACTCAACACTAGCTTCCCCAAACTAAAAGACTAAGGATGGCATCTGATTGAATATGGAGCCTACAACTGAGATTTCCCCACTTTGCCATAACCTGTCTACTTAATGTTTCTACCAATGTCTTTAAATATCCATTAATTTACAACTTACTTTCTTTACTGTAAAAATGTTATTAAACTATTACCACACTGGGGTATCCTAAATCTGTGTTCCTGGGCCATGGGTCATCCAGATTTGATTCCAGAATAAACTATCTTCTATCCTCTTTGCAGTTAGAGGTGTGTATGTGTGTGTGTGTGTGTGTGTGTGTGTGTGTGTGTGTGTGTGTGTGAGAGAGAGAGAGAGAGAGAGAGAGAGAGAAAGATAGAGAGAGGTGTGTGTGTGTGTGTGTGTGAGAGAGGTGTATATATGTGTGTGTGTATGTGTGAGAGAGGTGTGTATATATGTGTGTGTGTGAGAGAGAGAGAAAAAGAGAAAGAGAGAGAGAAAGAGAGAGAGAGAGAGAGAGAGAGAGGGAGAGAGAGAGGGAGAGAGAGAGGGAGAGAGAGGGGGGAGAGAGAGGGGGGTATTCCTGAAAAGAAGCTGTGTCTGTGGAGACTGATCGACTGATTCAAATTGCAATATGATGGAGAGGTAGGAATTTTGCAGGTCTAGAGGCTATTTATCTTATCCTAGGCTAGTTCTCGCCTTTCAGAACACCATTCCTTGCTCACTTCTGAGTCAGAACTAACATCTTGTGACTAACAGATAGAAACCTTTTGGAACCTATGATCATAACAGTCAGCCAGCTTCCACCAACCCCAAAACAAAGAACGTCATCATTGTACAGGCATCTTGGGCCTATACAAAACCTCTCCCATCTCACTATAGCAGCCTCTCTGAGGTATCCACCAGTGTATTTTGAAGTCATTTTAATTTATGACCATCTCTGTGTGGGGCAGTGTAGGGCACTGGTCTGTTCAGACAAGGCTAAGTCAAGCCCCCACGAGAGATGTGTGCTCTATCAGGCAGACAATGCCCCAAGCTCCCAGCATTCTAGCTGAACCCTAACCCCAGTCATCTGACCACAGCCAGGCATGCACACCCCATACAATATAAGAGGTGGTTTGCCTCCTCATCACTCTCTTGCTCTTTGTCTTTCTCTTGCTTCTTTTCTTCCTCTCTTGCTCTTCTTTCCCTCTTCCTCCCCTCTCTTGCTCTTGTCTCCTCTTTTCCTGCTCTTTGTTTTCCTCTCTTGCCTTCTTGCTCTCTTTCTCTTCTTTCTCTCTCTCTCCTTCTCTTCTCCTCCCCTTTCCTTCTTACTACTCGACCGGCCTATTTTCTCTTTCCCACAATAAAATATCTCATTTATACATTGCCTCCTTCTTAACTAATGTGCTGTGCAGCCACAGGCCTCAGCAGCAGGGAGAGAGAGCCTCAGTTATCGGCTGCAGCAGCGGCCCACCTTTGGTACAACATCTCTGTTCCATAAAACTATAAAAGCTTCGAGAAACTGCTTCCACATTGGAACATGGAATTCGGGATAGCTTAAATCTGTGTTCCAAAGCCAGAGTTACTCAAAATGACTCCAGGATAAAGTATCTATCACTCCCTTTTAGATGAGAACTGTGGTTTTTGCATTGGTGTGTATGTGTGTGTGTGTGTGTGTGTGTGTGTGTGTGTTTAAACTTTAGAAAAATTTTACTAGCACTTAAAAGAAAAACCCAAGGGTGAAAGGCGACAAATCTGAGCAGCAGCCTGGAGGAGGAAGACACAGAAGGAAAAAAAAAGTGTGTCATTTGAGTTGGTCATGGAAGTCATCCACACAGTGGACAAGCAGCCACAGGAGAAGGGAGCTTTAGGGAAGGAGTAGAAAAGTCCAAAGTGCCAGAGAAAGCATATACTTCAGCTCTGGCCAGCTATAAAAGAAAGAGACAGAAGCAAAGGAAAAAAGAAACATTATGCTTTTACTTGGAAAGGCAGGCAGATGCAACAGAACCTGGGGTGGATCTGGACAGCCAAAAGTCGTGTTTGATTGTGGCAGCGGGAATCCTGAACACAATAAAGGACGGAGACAATGCAGAAAATGAAGGAAGCATCTTCTGAAAACCCCCAGGATGCTCTGCTTTCAGACAGCATCCTAACCATGGGTGCCTTCCTCTCAGACACAGAAACCAAGCCAGGGTGCAAGCAGGGCTGAACAATGACATTCTCTTCAGTGTGAGTGGGATTACTGGCACCTACGGCTTTCAGTAGCAAAGGATTTCATTAAATTTTATTTCAAGTTAAGAGAAGAAAATGAAGCGGTATTTAAAGGGAGGGGATGGCTGATCTTTAAGTAAATGTTGCCTCGCCACAAAAAAGATGTAATTTTCTGAAAGAACCCTGTGAGGTTGAGAAGAATGGGCAAGACATTAAGGACCCAGAGCTTTTCTGTCTTTAACTGTGAGGCTCGGTTTCAGGAACTCTTTTTTTTTTTTTT
>NW_022196896.1:63478344-63488812 GCF_008632895.1 Mastomys coucha | reverse complement strand
TGGTGTGAGGTGAAATCTCAGGGTTGTTTTGATTTGCATTTCCCTGATGACTAAGGATGTCGAACTCTTAATGACACAATGTTATCAAAGATGAGGAGATCAGCATTCTGACAGTCCTGCTTCCAGTCTCTCATGATTTCTTGTGGGTGATATTTATAGTGTTTACTTCATCAGAGTTAATAGCTTTTGGATTCTATTATGCAATAATTATTCTTGCTTTCATCCTTTTCCTGTATTTAAGTGGACTCAATGCTTACGAGCTCTTTTTCTCGAATCTTTGGCTCTCTTGGCGGAGTTCTGTATTTTGCTTTATTCTCTTGTTTGATGTCTTTTTATTACCAAGTGTTTCTCCCCCATTCCTCCCACCTCGAAAGCCCCCTGGCTGTTCTTTCCATAAATTCCTGCCAACAGCACTGTCCTCTCTCCCTGTAATTAGAGTGGACTCTAACTGGGTTAATGGCAGGGGTTTTTTTTTCTTTCCTTTTTTTTTTCTTTTAGTTCCACCATCCTCCACAAAGTTAGTCCTTGTACTGTGTTCTTTATCATGGCACCAAATGCACATAATACAATCTTACAATTCCAACATTTACCCTTGGTTTTAGTTTTAGATACTGTTCAGGCTCTGTGCTAGTGGGAAGACATTTTTCTTCTACAATCTCTTATGGTTATAGGCTTTCCCACCTTCCTCTTTCTCTCTCTCTCTCTCTCTCTCTCTCTCTCTCTCTCTTCTTTCCTCCCCTCCCTCTCTCTCTGTCTCTCTCTCCATATACATATGTGTGTGTGTGTATGTATGTGTGTGTGTATGGTTGCATGTTTATGTGTATGTCTGTATATGTGTGTATAGTTGTGTGTTTATATGTATGTGTGTATGTGTGTGTGCATGTGTATATGGTTATATGTTTATGTGTATGTGAGCATGTTTGTATATGGTTGTATATGTGTATGTATAAGTGTATGGTTGTGTTTATGTGTGTATGTATGTATATATGTGTACGTGTATGTGTGTGTATGTGTGTGTGTGTACATGTTTGCATGCCGGTGCAACCATACCATGTATGCTTGCAAGTGGAGGTCAGAGGACAATCTGAGGTGTCAGCCTTTACCTTTTTAGCTTATTTGAGACAGCTCTCTGTCTCTGTCTGTCTCTCTCTTCTGCTTCTCTGTTGCTCACCATGGCACTCACCAGGCTAATGTCTCAAAAGCTTGTGATGGTTCTCCTCTGCCTGCCTCCCATCTCACCATAGAAGTACTAGGTTAAATGTGTGTTACTGTATTCAACTTACTTGGGTTCTAGGGACTCAAACTCAGGTCCCTACATTTGCAAGTGTTTACTAACTCACTCCATCCTTAGCCAGTATAGGATTATTTTTTGATGTGTTTATTACTATTATTCCTGGATATCCATTTGCATGGCTATAATGTTCTTCAGTACCATTTTATTGTTTTCAAAATTTCTCCCAGTGCCATTATCTTTTAACTTTAAATGTGGTTGTGCAGGAGTCTGAGACTAATTTGCATGATCTGTCCTCTCCCTTGGCCATGCCTCTCCCTTGCTTTGTATACCATAATACAAAGACATCTGTAGTAGTCAGGTTCTTTAGAGTAACAGAACTTATAGCGTGAATCAATCTATTTGTCTGTCCGTCCATCCGTCCATCCATCCATCCATCCATCCATCTATCTATCTATCTATCTATCTATCTATCTATCTATCTATCTATCTATTGAGAGAAAGGATATTTATTAAAATGACTTGCAGGCTGTGGTCTAGCCAATCCAATGGCTGCCGATGAACAGAAAGTCCGAGAATCCAGTCGTTGTCCAGTCCGTGAGGCTGGCTATCTCAGCTGGTCTTCAATACACACCGGAATCCCAAAGAAGTAGGCTCTAATGCCAAACTGCCAGGGAAAGAGTGGATCCACTTGTCACCACTGACCCCTCATGATACAGGAGTTACTGTGTCACCCAACACCACCTCTTCCCCCAGTTCCCATCCCTCAGCTGGATCCAGGTCAGGGAGCCACACCTGCTGGCTTGTCCCACAGGTAGGACACCAGTTTCTCTTAAGAAGGCATACTTTGTAGATGGGGCTTCTGCTCCCCTCCCCCAACCGGGGCACTGCACAGCTGCAGCCAGAAGCTGCCCCCCTCTTTTCAGGGTACAGCCCCCGTCTGTCTCTCTGAACATTTCATCTGTCCCTGTCACCCCCTGCCAAGTTTCATATGCGCCTCCACCCTTTCTCTCTCTGAGACCAGCTCTTCTTTGTTATCCTGACTCTTCTCATTCGTTACACCGCACGGAGGCGGCGTCTGATCCATTATTTTGCCCCCAAGTCTCCACGACAGCCTTTTTAATCCGTACTGCTTATTAACTTAGCCAAGAAATAGCTCAATGGCAACAGCTCTGTGTAGAATTTTCCAGAAGAAGGGGCGCCTTTTAGATCTGTTTCAATTTGGATTCTTTCATTCATGAACATTTCCTTCAATTTTCTCTCTAAATATATTCTTTCCTTCTTTGTGGGATTTCCATTCAAGGCCACCAACTGATAGATCTTGGCTTTCCCATGCTCCTCCCTCCTTCCTTTCCCTCCTCCCTCTCCTTCTCATCTTTTCTTTTCTGACTGTCTTTGTGGGTAGCTCTTTATTCCTTGATGTTCTTATTATTTGACTTGGATGGTTAGCTGCATTGCTTTGCTGCCTCTGATTTTTTGTTTTGTTTTGTTTTGTTTAATTCTCTTTTGAACTAATCCCCCCAATCTTCATCTTGGGACTCACATTTTAACTCTCTTCAGTGTAAAGGAGTCACAGGAAATTCACCTGTTGTAATTGTAGTTTCTTTCCCTTGGGCTGATTTCTTCTCCTCATGTAGGTTTGTCTAGTTACTGTAACAATCCCATCTGTTACATTGTTACATTGTCTGCGATATCCTTGGGTGAATTTACTTCCACACTCTTCCGGGCTTTTCTGATACTAATTGCCTTCCTCTCAATTACCACCAAGGGCTGCACACTGACCTTTGAATGACCTTGTTCTCAGGGTTGAATATCCTTGTGTTAGGCAGTGGAAAACCTTCACTGAGAATGAATCCTGGCTTCCTCCTGCCTCTTTGACAGCCGGGTTGGGCTTTCTCCTGTTTTCTTTTAGTTACTTGTCTCATTGATGCAATAAAGGACCTGACAAAATCAACTTAAAGAATAAAGGGTTTATTTTTGTGCACAGTGCGAGGCTCCTTATGGAGGGTCCAGCAGCGGGAGGTTGAGGCAAATGATCACACTGCATCCCCTGTCAGAAAGAAGAGTGGTGAGGGCTGGTGCTTAATTTTTTCCTTTACTAAGGCAGTGAGCCCACAGGCTGATGGCACTCACACTCGTGTGCAACTTCCCACCTCATATAACCTAACCTAGAGAGCCTCTTACAGATATGCCCTGGCTCTGGCTCCTAGGTCTTAAGTTGATAGTCAATATGCACCACATCCAGTCTAGATTGATCTTTAGTTTCTATGTGGTGGTTTATTTAGTCCATAATCACTGCCTTAGATAGGGTTTCTATTGCTGCAATGGAACACCATGACCAAAGAGCAAGTTGGGGATGAAAGGGTTTATTTGGCTTACACTTCCACAGCACTGTTCATTATTGAAGGAAGTCAGGACAGGAACTCACACGTGGGGATGAATCTGGAGTCAGGAGCTGATGCAGAGGCCATGGAGGGTGCTGCTTACTGGCTTTCTCCTCATGGCTTGATCAGGCTGCTTTCTTATTGAACCCAGGACCACCAGCCCAGGGATTGGCCCCACCTACAGTGAGTGGGCTGGGGCCTCCCCCAGTTGATCACTAATTGAGAAAATGCTCCACAGCTGGATCTAATGGAGGCATTTCCTCAACTGAGGTTCCCTCCTCTCTGATGACTCTAGCTTGTGTCAAGCTGACACAAAACCAGCCAGTACAACCATCAAAGTTTGGAACATCAAGAGAATGTTTAGGGGAATGTTTCCCTTACTCCTCTCTGTTTAAGGTCAAAATGACAGAAAGGAATGCTTCCTGAGCACCAATCCTTTGAGCTTTCACATGGGATTCCCTCTCTCTCTCTCTCACTCTGTGTGTGTGTGTGTGTGTGTGTGTGTGTGTGTGTGTGTGTGTGTGTGCAAGAGATGAACCTTGAATATTACTCCTCAAGTACTATCTACCTTGGTTTTTTTCAGATGGTTTCTCCCTGGCCTTGAATTTGCTGAGAAATTCGAGAAGGCTGGGCTGGCTGGCCAGCAAGCTCCATCAATCCACCCATCTCCACCCGCTAAACTCTGAGATTACAGTTATGAGCTGCCACTCTAGTCTGTTTTTAAAAGTGGATTTTAGGGATCAAATGTAGGTTCTCATCACCACTCAGCCACTGCCTTACTGCCTGAGTTATCACACCAGCCATTGGCTTCTCTTTTTAAAGCTGTGGAGCAATGTGCCCTGGGCCTTGTTGAAGGCAGTTGGTAAGGATTGTGCTAACTGCCTTCAGCGGATGCTGAAGTCAACTTATGTCTTCTGTTAGAGAAATATATGACCTGGCCTCAGCTTTTCCACATGCTATCCCATCTAAAAGAGGATAAACAGGTAGGAGCCCACCCCCATCAAATTTGAGCCACACCCCATATATATTCTGCAGCACCCACATCCTTTCATACTAGATACCCTTCCATTGGTGTCTTAGTTGGGGGTTTATTGTTGTGAAGAAACACCATGACCAAGACAACTCTTATAAAAGAAAGCATTTAATTGGGGCTGGCTTACAGTTTTAGATGTTCAGTCCATTATCACCACGGAAGGAAGCATAACATCATGCAGGCAGACTTGGGGCAAGAGGAACAGATCTTGATCGGCAGGCAGCAGAAGGGCACAGTGTCTGGACGTGGCTTGAACATAGGAGACCTTGATGCCTGTCCCTGCAGTGACACACTTCCTACTACAAGGCCATACCTACTCCAATCTCCTAATAGTGTCACTCCCTATGAGGCAAGTATTCAAACACATGAGTCTATGGGGACCATTCCTATTCAAACCACTATAATTGGCATATCTATTGGAGCCATACTCTTACATGGATGAGGGGCATGAGTTTCCTCTCTGCTTTCAAGATCAGAAACACACCATCTTAGTTGTGTGGTGACTAAAATCACAGTTATGGGGCTGGGGAGACTCTCTTAGTTGGCGAAGTGCTTACTTTGCACACATAAGGATCCGGGCTTCATTCCTAGAACCACACAAAACACACTGAACCTGGTGTTACACACTTGTAATACCAATGCTAGGGAAATAGTAACAGGCAGACCCTTGACAGATTGGGCTGGGCAACGGAACCTACTTAGCAAGTTCTAAGCACAGGTGAAGAGACTCAGAAAATAAAGTAGATGGCATCTGAGGAATGACTCGTAAGGTTGTCCTCTGACGGTCCCGTGCGTGAAACACACATATACTCAGACCCACACATATATACATCTTCACATGTTTCCATGTACAGAGTGCACACACACACACATACACACATACAATTGTGGTTAAAAAATTAAATTGCACACAGGGAAAAGAGATAGCAAAGTTCCTTTGGTCATGTGGAAATGCAGCAGAGGTGTGTCCTGAAGTATAACCTTCCAGAGGCCTGCCTGGCACTTCATCTGGCACAGGTCTCCTACCCCATCCTAGGCTGAACTGGAAGGGGTGGGGGAGAGAACATGGACTTCCAGATCTTGTGAAATGGAATGAAACCTGACTCATAATTGGTCTCTATTAGTATTTCATAATTGGCCAAAAAAGTTGTTTATCTTGAACTACTAAGCTGTAGTCTAATTTGGAGTGTAAATAGACCGACAATTATCCTTGCAACAAATATCAGCAGCCATGCCGTGGTCCACAGGCAGTCACCTCTTTAAGCTGCCATCAAATAATGCAGCGCCACATGTGGGCAAGTCCTTGTGTGCTCACTTTAGTTTTCGGTGGGCCGTTTCCCCCTTGCTGGCTCTAAATGGTTTGCAGCTGCACCGAAGCCTCAGGGCTACTCTGAACTCAGTCTGATTCTGAGGGATGTATAATCTGTAAATCATTCCTTGCTCAGGTAAATTGTTTAATTCTGAACTTTTGGGCTAATATCCACTTATCAGTGAGTGCATACCATGTATGTTCTTTTGTGACTGAGTTACCTCACTCAGGATGATATTTTCTAGTTCCATCCACTTGCCTGTGAATTTCATGAATTCATTGCTTTTAATTGCTGAGTAGTACTCCACTGTGTAGATGTACCACATTTTCTGTATCCATTCCGCTGTTGAAGGAGATCTAGGTTCTTTCCAGCTTCCAGCTATTGTAAATAAGGCTGCTATGAACATAGTGGAGCATGTGTCCTTATTACATGTTGGAGCATCTTCTGGGTATATGCTCAGGAGTGGTATAGCTGGGTCCTCAGGTAGTACTATGTCAAATTTTCTGAGGAGCTGCCAAACTGATTTCCAGAGTGGTTGTACCAGCTTGCAATCCCACCAGAAGGAAATGGACGAATGTTCCTGTTTCTCCACATCCTCGCCAGCATCTGCTGTCACCTGAGTTTTTTATTTTAGCCATTCTGACTGGTGCGATGTAGAATCTCAGGGTTGTTTTGATTTGCATTTCCCTGATAACTAAGGATGTTGAACATTTCTTTAGATGCTTTTCGACCATTTGATATTCCTCAGTTGAAAATTCTTTGTTTAGCTCTTTACCCCATTTTTTAATAGGGTTATTTGATTCTCAGGAGTCTAACTTCTTGAGTTCCTTGTATATATTGGATATCAGCCCTCTACCAGATGTAGGATTGGTGAAGATCTTTCCCCAATCTGCTGGTTGCTGTTTTGTCCTATTGACAGTGCCCCAAAACTCCAAATACTCAAGATACAATTCATAGATCACATGAAGTTCAAGAAGAAGGAAGACCAAAGTGTGAGTGCTTCAGTCTTTCTTAGAAGGAAACCAAAATACTCACAGGAGGAAATATAAAGTGTAGAGCAGAGACTGAAGGAAAGGCTATTCAGAAGTCTCTACCTGGGGATTCATCCTATATACAGTCACCAAACCTAGACACTGTTGTGGATGCCAGTAAGTGCATGCTGACAGGAGCCTGATATAGCTGTCTCCTGGGAGGCCCTGCCAGAGCCTCACAAATACAGAGGCGGATGCTCACAGCCAACCATTGGACTGAGCTTGGGGTCCCCAACAGAGGAATTAGAGAAAGGACTGAAAGAATTGAAAGGGTTTGTAAGGGCCCATAAGGAAGAACAACAGTATCAACCAACCAAACCCCCCAGAACTCCTGGGGACTAAGCTATCAATTAAGGAGTACACATGGCTCCAGCTGCACATGTAGCAGATGATGGCCTTGTCAGGCATCAATGGGAGGAGATGTCCTTGGTCCCTATGAAGGCTTGGTAGATGCTGTAGTGTAGGGGAATTGAGGGTGAGGAGATGGGAGTGGGTGGGTGAGTGGGGGGACACCCTCATAGAAGCAGAGGGAGTAAGGATGGGATGGGGGTTTCTGGGAGGGGGGGAACTGGGAAAGGGGATAACATTTGAAATGTAAATAAAGAAAATATCCAATAAAAAAAGACAAAAAAATTTGTTTAATTCATTATATCTAGAGTATTTCATCAAAACTCCAAGCAGAATCAAAGGCCCCTCTATGGGGAGAAAAAAATAAACAGGGTTCTCTCTTTTAGTATGGTTTGAAATCAAACTGAAGATATAGGATGCTTCAGAACGTCTCAAGCTAGAATACAGACCTTGCTCTGTTCTGCACAGAGGGCCCATCTTAAAGGCATCAGAAACTTACCTGGAACAGACAGCAGATAAAAGCAGCAATGTCACTGTCACCCTCATGACCAATACCCACAGTTATTGTTGATCATTCACAAGGAGTTGGGGCCAGCCTTAGCAGCGTGTCACATTGCCATGATGAATACACAATCCAAAGCAAACTTTGGTGGGAAGTATCTATTTGGGTTCACGATTCTAGGGATACTATCCATTACATCATTAGGTAGTTGACTGCATTGCATCATCAGCAGACAGGAAGCAGACAGAGATGGATGCTGCTGCTCAACTCCCTTTTTATGGTGCTCAGTCCAAGACTTCAACCTGTGGGATTGTCGGGCGCTGCCACATCCTGGGCATTGCAGGACATCGCTGGACACCATGGAAGAACTGAGAATGAACTGGGGGTAAGTTAGCTTACCATTGAGCTAACTGGCATCTCAGTTAGCCTTGGGGCTGAAGGGAGAAAGGGGGCAGGCAGGGGAAGAGTGCCTGGTGGTTCCTGTGTGAGTGTGGGGCATGAGTCTTTGGTCCAGTTTCTCGGCTGGAGCTGGAATCCATTGCTCCAGCACTGCAAATCTAGATGAAGGAAGGCAATCCATGGTCTTAAGGCATTTATTTTAGAAAGGAGAGAGAGAGAAGATAGAAAAGTAGAGGCTGGCCATGGCCACATGGAGAGAAGGGGGAAGGGAGAGAGGGAACAAGAGGTGAGAGTAAAGAGGTGAGAGAAGCTAAAAGGTTGAGAGAGAGAGGAGGGGTCAAGTAGCTCCTTTTATAGTGGGTTGTGCTACGTTTCTGTTCTCAGGTAACTGTGAGGCGGGGCATACCTGGCTGTGGTCAGGTGACTGTGGGGGTAGAATCCAGCCAGAATACTGGGAGCTGGAGACATTTGTCTAGCCACAGGATAATGGAGTGAAGGCTTGGGTGTCAGCGTCTACGTCTGGGGGATGTGGCTTTACTGTTCTGTCCCTTGTAGAATTCTCTACTGTGTCTCCAGAGTTAGCCTCGCTCAACCAAGAACACAGACTGCTTTTCATGGTCCAACATGGGATGGTAATGCCTACATTCAAGGTGCGTTCTCTTCCTTCAGTAACTTCACCACAGTTATGCTCAAAGACTAATATAATTTAGACAATCCATCACAGGCTTGCTTAAAGGATCCTTTCCCAGAGAATCTTCAGTCCTGTCAAGTTGACAATCAGTATAAAAACCATCATGGGAACCCAACTGTTTTATAAACATAATTTCATAAAAGCCAACTCCACCACGCAGAAAGGAAATGGAAGGGAAAGGAAAACATTAAGCTATGAATGCAAATGATGTATTTAGAAACAACCGTTAGAATTTTTTCCTTCTAAGTCTATCCAGGGTACATTAACTTTTTCTTCATCTGAGCCCCAAATATAAAAGGACCTCTGACATCTTGAGGGGACTCTAATTAACAAGCACTGCAGTTGCTGTCTCAGACCTGTTTCTGGGAGGTAGCAGTTGGCCCTTCCAGGAGGCACTTTCTGGGAATGACTGCACAGTTGGAAGCCTGCTTCCTCATCTGTGGGGGGAGGTGGTGGGGCTTGGCGGTCAGCTGAGGACCTTCTAGCAATCATCAGCACAGGACGTTCTGAGCCTCCTGAAGGGCAGGTGCCTCTTTTGATTTCGACACACACCTAACTCCTTTCTGAATTCACATGGACACGTCGGTTCTTTCCCATTACTTAAATGTCCAGAGAGAAAACCTGAAGTGTCGGGCTGAAGATTCTTACCACCTAGTGAGGAGGAGCAGGAAACAGAGAGGAAGTGCATGTGCTCCGTCTTCTGGCTGTCTCAAGGACAAATAAAACTATACATGGAAAAAGGCCTCTACTATGATCTCTGGATCCTATTGGCCTCCAATCCAGTGTCCTTCAAAGTCTGGGACACTGGGACCTTTCTCTGCTGAAGATCTTTTAGGCTTCTTCTTCAAAGGCCTTGTCCACATCCACTTAGGTCCAGGAGACAGAACTCCTGGATAGTAGATGCATCATGAGGGATCAAAGGACTCCGCTCTGCTCCAGGAAGAACACTATGGTGAATAACAGTTTATAGAATTACACCTACTCTCAGTATGTATTCAAGTCTCAAGGGAAGGGTGTGGTTCCTGCAAAAGACACATGGGTGCCCCACCTTTTGGATCCCAAAACACATGGGAAGCCTAGGTCCAAGCAGTGCACCCAGAAATGATTTATATCTATGCACCTATTTATATAAGACACCTCCTGCTTTATATAAATAAAAGCTGTCAATGTGTTAGAAGCTCAGGAAGGTGAAGAAAAACTGAGCTGAGCTGTGAGTCTGACTCCTCATGTGTGGGCATCCTAAGGCTCTAATTGGACAGAGGGTCTGGACTTTGAAGCTCACCAGCCTGATTTCATTCTTTAAGGGTAGCATATCGAAGTTAGCCTGCTCTGGAATGAAATTACCTATGTGCCAAATTTGTCTAGAATCAACTATCGTTCTAGCATAATTTGATCAAATCTAATTCATTAAAATCTGGAATGAGCATGGTCTGACTCATAGTAAGGCCACTAAATAAATGGCAGCAAAAAACTAGGGTAGAAAAGGCAGGTAGGGCAGGGAGGCAGGGGGTCAAGGGGTCAGGGGTCAGGGGTCAGGGA
>NW_022196896.1:63464962-63475280 GCF_008632895.1 Mastomys coucha | reverse complement strand
AGGGAGAGCCAGGTTATGTATCGATGGGGTTATTGAGATCCAATTTTGAGCTCTAACTTGCTGAACTAAGATGTGGAAAGGCACTGTTAGACACAACCTCTTTTGCCTCTGGGAGTGACTCCTTCTGTCTGTGTCACAGGGACACAAGGATTGGGCAGCCCTTGGTCCTACATAGATAGAAGAGGAGAAACTTCTACTATGCTTTTATACTATGAAAGTATGGTACTGGCTGGTGTTCTTGGAGTGGAAAGCTATAATTTTTCTGGAAAGTGTTTTGCTGATACATATGAAGAGCCACCAGCCTTCCTAGGAAGGCTCCTTTAAAACAATAATCCATTTTCACTTTATCTGGAACTAGTCACGAAAAGTAGAAGCCATTTTTCAGGTGGCGGTGTGAAACAGTCCAGATGTGTATTCTGCACACATCGATGGTATAGTGTAAGGAACTCCCAGAGCTGAGGTAACAGCTCAGTCAATAAAGAGCCATCCTGATAATCATGAGGACTGAGTTCAGACCTAAAAGCCTGTGTATGAAAAGGAGGTAGGCATGGTGGTGCGTGCTTGTAATCCAAGTGCTCAGGACGTGGAAACTGGAGACTCTGCTCTGTGAGCCTAGCCTATTTGGTGAGTTCTAGGCTAGAGAGACGCCCTATTAAAAACAAAAACAAGGTGCTCATCTTCTGAGAGGTTGTTCTGAGAGGTTGTGTGTATGTGTGTGTGTGGGCACGCACGCGTGCCCACACACACACAAACAAACACACACACGCACACGCACGCAAACATCAACACAGAGAATTCCAGCTATGGAAATGTACACAATATGACCTGAGTGAACCAAAAAAAAGCTTTTCACTTCCCAGTAAAGCTGCCCTGCCCCCCAAGAATGGAAACAGGCCCTATTCCTCTCAGCAGTTTGATTATATTTAATTAATCAATCAGTTAGTTTACTGTGTACCTGTGTGTATGAGTGCATATGAAGGTAGGCATGCACATGCCAATAGTGCAACTGGAGGTCAAAGACGTCTCCTGAGTCAGTTCTCTCCTGCCACCTTGTGGGATCTGGGAATTGAACTCAGGTCATCCGGCATATGCATCAGTGCCTCTACAAGCTGAGCCATCTTTCCACCCTAGCACCTTGGTACCCTGTAATTAATTACACAGAAGTCTTTATGTGCATGTAGGTGCTTCTTAAGTGTGTGTTGTATTATCAGGAAAGCCTCGGGGGGCTGTCTGTGAAGTCTGTGTGTTCAGTGATTACTCCCAGAGCCAAGATCTGCACCTGTGCATGGAAGCCAGTTGGTAAACAGACATAAAATAACGTGCAACCGAGATGATATTCCATTGCATAAATATATGGTTTTAAAAACCCATTTGTCTCTTTTATGGTTGAGCATTCACAGCCACTTATTCTCAAAAATCCCCTACTTCCCAGGCTCAGAGTCGCGAGGGCTTATTTATGAGTGGGGATGAAGAACAAAGCACGTGAATTAACACATGAGAGGCCAAGGAGGTCTGCGCACCTGTACGAGTGCTCTACTTCACAAGGTGTGTGTGCTCCACTCTCCACTCCTGCCTTAGTTAGTTTCTCGTTGCTATGTTAAGATACACTGACAAAAGCAACTAAGGGAGAAGGATTTATTCCAGAGAATTATAGACCATCATGTCTGGGAAGGTGTGGCAGTCGGCAGCAAAGGCGTGGTAACAAGCCGGGGAGGCATGGCAGTGGCAGGGGAGGTGCAAAGGCAGGGGCAGGAGGCTGGCTGGTCGCATGGCATCCACGCTTAGGAATCAGAAAGCAAAGGAAGTTCTTCACCTTCGAGTCATTACTAACTTATCAAAGAGTAGACCAGCTAGTCTACCTTCCCTGAACCTGGGTTTTTGCCAGTATTTAAAATAAGGATTTTAATAGCAAGGCGCTACTATTTCCCTGGGGTTTGGAGTCATCACTGGGACCCTTTCTACACAGCCACAGCACCCTGTCTGGCTAGACCCATGGCTCCTTCTTGGTATGACATATCTCTTCCCTCCATGCCGGCCACTGCTACTGGAGCACAAATCCAGCACTAGTAGCTCCTGGGAGCAGTGCACTCATCTCCCCAAGTGTAACTTCAGAAGGACCTTTGGAAAACTGCCTTCTGATCTTGCAGATGTGCACTGAACAACGTTAACATGATACCTAGTTTCTTGAAATGTGTTGGGTGGCCTGCCTAGTGAGGGCCCAGGAATCATTTGCTGGAGGAGTTGGTTAGCTCCCCATGGCATCTGCAGGCCCCAGTAGTAGCACATGTATTCTCGTGAAGATCTCTTGCCCCCTCAGTGCCCCAATGCTCAGCACTTTTTGCTCACTCAGTTAATTAAGATTGCACCTCTGCAGCAGTTGAGGACCTTGTCTTGCAGAACTGGCCCCTCCGATGCCACAAGGGCACGGATCTCCACGGAGGAGGAGGATGCTCCACTAACGGGCTCTAAAAAAAGCACAGCTGGGTCTCAAGGCACAAGATAAAGGAGGCTTGCTCATCAAAAGCATCTTGGAGACAGCATGTCTGCTTGGAGTGTTAGCATCTGGTATAAGGAGGGTCTTCAGGGCTCAGCATACTTCTCAGGTTGGGATCAGGTGGACCTAGTCCCTTGGACTATGAGCAGCATCCTCCATATGAATCCTTCTGCCTGACCCTATGGTGCCACATCTCCCTCCACACTGAAAATCTGCCCTTTCTTTCTCTAAGCCCATCTCAGGCAGTAGCTGCTATGGGAGCTACCTACCACCTCAGTTTTCTTAGCTCCCCCAGCTACAGTCAGTACTTTGTTCAGCTTTGACCACTTATGTTTTCATTGGAATCTGTGCACTGTACACAGCTCACACCGCTGAGGTGTGTAAGGCCATTTTCATATGCATGTACAGTATGTATTAAGAGTATTTTCCCATATCCTCTGTCTTAGTCAGGGTTTCTATTCCTGCACAAACATCATGACCAAGAAGCAAGTTGGGGAGGAAAGGGTTTATAGAGCTTACTTCTGCATTGCTGTTGATCACCAGAGGAAGCCAGGACTGGAACTCAAGCAGGTCAGGAAGCAGGACCTGATGCAGAGGCCATGGAGTGATGTTCCTTACTGGCTTGCTTCCCCTGGCTTGCTCAGCCTGCTCTCTTATAGAACCCAAGACTTCCAGCCCAGCACCACCCACAAAGGGCCCTACCCACTTGATCATTAATTGAGAAAGTGCCCCACAGCTGGGTCTCATGGAGGCACTTCCCCAACTGAAGTTCCCTTCTCTGTGATAACTCCAGCCTGTGTCAAGTTGGCACACAAAGCCAGCCAGTACATCCTCCTACCCTCCTCCTCCCTTAGCCAACTCACATTGTTTAAAGAGACGGTTTGCTGTCTACTTTCAAGTCCTGTCATTTATCTATGCACACACACACACATATACATACATATATGGTCTTATGTGTCTATATAAATTCTAGTAATCACAGATGAGAAGAAATATGTGATGTTTGCCTTTCTAAGGATGGCTTCATTCACTTTAATTTAATTATCTCCAATTATACCCACTTTTCTGAAAAAAAAAAAAGACATAGTTGCCTTCATGGCTGAAAAAATCATACATGTGTATGTATATCATATTTTCCTTCTCCATTCTTCTATTGTCAGGCATGTAGGTCACTCCCATAGCTCAGCTCTTGTGAGCAGTGGTGCAGTAAACGCTGATGTACAGTTGTTTCTATCTGCTGACTTGGAGTCCTTTGGTTAAATAACCAGAGGGGTGTGACTGGGTCATATGGATCCTTGTTGCCTTGTGGATTCTGCATACTGAGTTCCTTAGATGCTGAACTAGTTACAGTAGCTTATGGATTCTCTTTGATTTACCTCTTTGTTGTTTTCTTGGTTAGTGAGCAGGGGCACGGGGGATGGGATAGGGGGGTTTCAGAGGGGAAATGAGGGAAAAAATGATTTTCAAACACACACACAAAAAAAAAAACCCAAAAAACAAAAACAAAAAACCAAAAAGCCCCCCCTGCTGTTCTGACAGGTGAGATGGAACTCAATGTAATTTTAGTTTCTAGTTCCCCATGGCTGATGAGGTTACAATGTTTCACAAGTATATTGGACATCTATAGCTCCTCTTTTGAGAATTGTTTGTCCATTTTAAACCCTTCCTCTCTCTCCTTCCCTCCCTCCCTGCCTCCCTTCCTTTCTTTCTTCTTCTGCCCATCCCTTTCCTGGTAGCTGAGGACCTGCTCAGTGTTAGACTCGAAAACACAGATGTGAAGAAAGCCAGTCTGGCCAGGAAGGATAACTGTATTGTGGGGTGAAGGTGGAGGGGGTGGGGGTGTGAGCTTGTGGTCTGGGAACCGCTGAGAAGCACTAGATGAAGGAAGTCTAAATGTGATGTGGGGCGTGAGCCAAGAGCAACAAGGCACGAGGGATTCACAGTCAGTGAGCAGCTCTGCTCTGAGACACAAACACTCAGCTCAGAGCGCAGCCAACCCTGACAGAGGAGGAGAGAACATCTGGCCTGGCATGGGAGCTCCCAGGCATCACTACTGAGAGCAGCGCCAGTTCCCAGGTACCATACCAAGAGCATCCCTGTCACACTTCAGCATCTTTCACAGAGCCTCAGACATCATGCATGTGCCTGCAGTAAACACCTCTCAGGGCACAGGAACTCATACACAGCCTGGGAAGAGTGAGTCCTTGCTCTTCAGGATCTTTTAAAGTGTGTTCGTTTAGGATCACAGGCAGTTGAGAGATATAGGCAATACAAGAACAACAACAACAAAAAAATCCATAATCCAGATCAGAGACTAAATGTGCACATGAGACGGAGGCCAAGATCACTGTTTTTGTAATGATTATCTCCTTGAGCCTAGGGGCTTTGGACCTTTTTGTTTTTTGTTCTCTCTCTCTCTCTCTCTCTCTCTCTCTCTTGTGTTTGTGTGTGTGTATACACTGTCTGAATGTGTGGTGTATGTGCATATCTGTGTATATATATGTATACATGTGTGTATATATATACATATATACATATACATATATACATATACACACATGTATATATACATACATACATACATACATGTGTACACTCATATACTCACATGCAAGGATGTCTGGTCCTAGAGTTCTTCACATCATTTCCTTTACATGGGGTCTTTCACTGGACCTAGAGCTAGGCTGTCATGGAACAAGGCCCAGGAATTATCCTGTCTTCATCACCCACGGTACTAGGGTTACATGCAAATATGGCCATATGTGGGATATTTCATGGGAACTGTGGGTTCAAACTCAGGCCCTCATGATTAGCACAGCAAGAGCTTTATCAGCTGAGCCATCCCCCAGCTCCTGTTATTTTCTGATGCATGTTTAAGCTTCTTCTTTCTATTTGCCTTCATGCTTTGCAAAAAGCCTATAAAAGGAAATAATAACATTTTGACAAGCAGAGCATGTTTCCCTAAACGGTGCTTGTCTTTCAACTTCATACATTTTATTCTTAAAGACAGTCATATCCACCCTTTGAATATTTTGGTGGTTTTGTCTTTAGAGTCACATTTGGAGAACTCAGAGATTATGAAACTTATCTATATGTCAATTATGGAAAACTCCATTTTCATTCTTAGATGTGTAATGGCAGGGTGATAAGTTGCTTATCTCCTTGTTCATAACTATTAATAATGTCATTTTGATTGTACAATGTTGGTTGGGGAATATTGCATCTATTGAATTTCATTGCCATTGAGAGCATCTTCTCAGCCTTCTCTGGCGTTGCTTTAGCGTCTCATGGTTCCATCTCTTCTGGTTGGCTTTATACATACGATTCCCGTATATGCTACAAAATACCTGACAAGGGCAAATTAGGGAGGGAGGGTTTGCTTCTGCTTCTGGCATGACAGGATGCAGTCTGTCTCAGAGGGACAGGCATGGCAGCAGGCATGTGAGGAGGCAAGGTGCTGTGTTCACAGTCAGAAAAACAGAGAGATGAATGCTTGGGTTCAGCTTGACGACTCCTGTTTATACAGTCAAGGTTCCAAGATCTTGGGTGGTACCACCCACAGTTGGGTAGATTGTTCTGTCAGTTAAGCTTGTCTGGAAATACATTCACAGACACACCCAGAGGAATGTCCCCTGGGTTATTAAACACACACACACAGACACATACACACACATACACACACAGACACACACACACACACACACACACACACACACACACACACACAGTGAGGTCAATAATGGAATTTGTCACATGCCCAAACCAAATTCACTTTACCGAGGTATCAATCAGCTGCTCTTGTGTTGGCTCAGCTCTTCTCCTCTAAGGGAATGTTTTGCTATTTTTCCATCTGTCATTCTTCATTGGTAGAATGCAGATATTTCTTGAGTTTTAATCCCTTGTTGCTGTCTCCTTCATTTCTCTCTTCTTAGATTACTCTCAGCCCTTCTCAGCTATAGTCTTACTTCTTGTCTCTTACTAGTACTTCACCTACTTGGCTGAAGAACCACCAACCGCACTTTCAATGACTGAGGTCAAAGCTCACTCACATGAACTTCATCATGTCTATGGATTGAAAGCCTGACACCTTGGCCTCTGTCTTAGTCAGGGTTTCTTTCCTGCACAAACATCATGACCAAGAAGCAAGTTGGAGAGGAAAGGGTTTATTGAGCTTACACTTCCACACTGCTGTTGATCACCAGAGGAAGCCAGGACTGGAACTCAAGCAGGTCAGGAAGCAGGAGCTAATGCAGAGGCCATGGAGAGATGTTCCTTACTGGCTTGCTTCCCCTGGCTTGCTCAGCCTGCTCTCTTATAGAACCCAAGACTTCCAGCCCAGGGATGGCACCACCCACAAGGGGCCCTACCCACTTGATCACTAATTGAGAAAATGCCCCACAGCTTGATCTCATGGAGGCACTTCCCCAACTGAAGCTCCCTTCTCTGTGATAGCTCCAGCCTGTGTCAAGTTGGCACACAAAACCAGCCAGTACAGCCTCTGAAAGCAACTCTGTTCTCCGCCTCTGCTCCCCAGTGTCCTGCAGCTCTTCAGAGTCTGCACAGACCTCGGGTCCTCTAGATCACCTCTTTCTTCTCCCCAATTTCCCAGGGATGTTACTAAGGCATGCTCTATTTCTTCATGTTCATACCTCTATAATCAGCTGTGATACATCCCATGCCATGGTGCCCCACAGGTGACAACTGGGATGCCTTGCCTCCACTTGCATATGGGTGAAGTTGATTAAAAAGTGTCCCAACATTCATTTTTGCTGGGGATAGTTCTGGCTTCTATGTCCGTCATTATATTGTGTCAGCTATGAATAACTCCATTTTCATTCTCAGATGTGTTATGGTAGGGTGATATGCTATTTATCTCCTTATTCATAACTATCAATAATGTCACCTCAGTTGTAGGATGTTCACTTTGGGATACTGTATCTATTGGATTTAATAACTATCGGAAGCATCTTCCTAGAGAAAATATTACTATAAGGTAATGGAAAAAAGAAACATTCGAAGGCAGGAGTTCAGACAACAAAGGGTGCATTTTTGATGGTTGTGACATACAAGTTTGTCACTGAAAGAATGACATGGGAGGCTAGCTTGCAAAACAACCACTGAGTACTTTAGAAAGCCTAGGTAGGGAAGGGCGTCAGCAGGAGCAGTAATTACACTGGATCATCTCCACTAAGCCTGTAAAAGGATGCAGAGAGCAGCATGCTTGAAATCAGGACACACGGCTAAGAGATGTACTTGGTGACTGAACTTGGTTCTGAGCCAGTTTGACACATTGAAAAATGTCTGTCAATTCTAGGTGCAGCTGTTTATGCTTGACAAGGCTGGCAAACTGGTTATATTGGTTGCCAAATTGCCAGGACCTAAACAAGGCTCTGCCATGTCTATGAGGAAGTTTCTATGAGAAAGATAAGAAGATACCCCCTCAATATGGGAAGAAGCAGCCCACAGGCTGGTCTGGACTGAATAAGGAGAAAGTGAGCCAAACATCCATTGGTACTCATCTCTTCCTGCTTCCTGACTATGGATGTAACACTACCAGCTGCCCCGCACTTGTGCCGTCCACCATGCCTTCCCCTCTATGACTATGGCCTGGGAGTGTGAACCAAAATAAACCTCTCCCTCCTTAAGTTGCTTCTGTGAGGTAGCTTGCCACACCAATAAGGAAAGTAACCAATACCCTGCCTCTTATGTCTGGATGAATCAAGCTCCTTACCTCCTCCAGCTCCTAGAGATGGGGAAAAGAATGTCCTATCCAACGCAGTTTGATGAGGAATAAATAAGGAGCAGAAAGTGCAGCCCATGCTCATGGGAAGCACGCAGCATTCAGTTACTGCTACTGTTGCCACTACAGCTACACTACTGGACCTACGTGCCTTCAATGCAATTCAGGACAGCATCTTTTCTGAGGCACTGGAAGTGAATTCCCCAAAGGCACCTTTGTAAGTCAGCGTTGTTTTACCATTGGAATGGGAAGAAAAGGTAGGAGAGAATGTGTTTGTAGATGTGTGTATAAGTGTTTATGTGTGTACATGTGTGAGTGTGTGTGTGTGTGTGTGTAGGTCAGAGGTGGGTGCTGTATATCTTTATCTATCACTCTTCTTGTTTTTTTGAGATATGGTCTCTCCCTGAACTTGGATCTTGCCGATTAGACCAGCAAGCCCCAGGGATCATCTCTGCTTCCCTATTGCTGGAGTTATAGAAAGGTACCACTGTGCCTGGCTTTTTATTTGGGTGGTTCCTGGGGATCAAAAGTGGGCCTTCATGTTTGTACAGCAAACATATTGAACTAAATGTACATCTAGTCCTGAGATTTTTATAAACAGTTTAAAAAAATAGTTCATGGAGTAACTGCGACCAGTGGGACCAGGCACACAGGAACTTCGCTACCCCAGTGACTCAGGTTCCTTCCAGTCTGTCTGGGCTGGGGTCCAGAGCAGACCTTGGGTGCAAGCACTGCAGCCAGTCCCACAACACCCAGAGGAAGCTCCACTCCCAGGCATTCTGACACACCTAGGATCAGAGGTGAGTAGGAACCAACATCTGTCCCAACACTGGGAGTAACTGGGACCAGCAGGACCAGGCACAAAGGAACTCCACCAGCCCAGTGACTCAGGTTCCTTCCAGTCTGTCTGGGTTAGTGTTCTGAGCAGACCTTGGTCGCAAGCTCTGCAGCCAGTTCCACAACACACAGAGAAAACCCCACTCCCAGGTGATCTAACAAGCCCAGGATCACAGGATCCCAGAATCACAGAGACAGCTTGACTCTGAGGAGTTCTGACATAACCAGGATCACAGGAAGAACAGGCTCCAGTCAGATTTAGCAGGGGCAGGTAGCACTAGAGTGAGCCAGATGGCAGGGGGCAAGCGTAAGAAAATAAACAACACAAACCAAAGTCACTTGGCATCATCAGAACCCAATTCTCCCACCATAGCAAGTCCTGGACATACCATCACACCGTAAAAGCAAGATTCAGATCTAAAATCACTTATCATGATGATGATACAGGACCTTAAGAAAGAGAGAAATAGCACCCTCAAAGAAATACAGGAGAACACAGGTAAAGAGCTAGAAGCTCTTAAAGAGGAAACACAAAAATCCCTTAAAGAACTACAGGAAAACACAAATAGGTGAAGGAAATGAGCAAAACCATCCAGAATCTAAAAATGGAAATAGAAACAATAAAGAAATCAGAAAGAGAGACAACCCTGGAGATACAAAACCTAGGAAAGAGATCAGGAGTCATAGATGCAAGCATCACAAACAGAATGCAAGAGATAGAAGAGAGAATCTCAGGGGCAGAAGACACCATAGAAAACATTGACTCAACAGTCAAAGAAAATGCCAAAAGCAAAAAGCTCCTAACCCAAAACATCTAGGAAATCCAGAACGAAATGAGAAGACCAAACCTAAGGATAATAGGTATAGAAGAGAGTGAAGACTCCCAAGGTAATGGGCCAGTAAATATCTTCAACAAAATTATAGAAGAAAACTTCCCTAACCTAAAGAAAGAGATGCCCATGAACATACAAGAAGCCTACAGAACTCCAAATAGACTGGACCAAAAAAGAAATTCTTCCTGTCACATCATAATCAAAACACCAAGTGCACTAAACAAAGAAAGAATTTTAAAAGCAGTAAGAGAAAAAAGGCAAGTAACATATAAAGGCAGGCCTATCAGAATTACGGCAGGTTCTCACCAGAGACTATGAAAGCTAAAAGATCCTGGGCAGATGTCAAACGGACCCTACAAGAACACAAATGCCAGCCCAGGCTACTATACCCAGCAAAACTCTCAATTACCATAG
>NW_022196896.1:63459482-63463625 GCF_008632895.1 Mastomys coucha | reverse complement strand
AAAATGTATTTTCACTATTGCTGTAGACAAGCATCTATATAAGACTGTTAAATTGATTGTTGTTTTATGTCAAACAACTTTTAATAATACTTATTTTTATTTTATAATATTTTATAAATTTTAAGGAATATGACAAAAAAGATATTGTAGGCACTGAAGGGGGGGTCTCTAGGAGGAGCGGTGGTACAAAAGGGAAACAAGAATGTGATTCAATTCTATTTAATTAAAATATATTTTTAAATGTTAACAAATTCAGATAAATTGAAATCATGTAACCTTTCTTATCATAATGCAATAAAAGTTTAAAAAAATGGTTCCTGTTAAGAGATGGCCAATCGTAAGTCTTTACAGCAGGCTCACATAAAAATCGGTGTTGTATATTTAGTCCAAATTCTTTTAGGGAGGGAATCTTCAGTTCTCATTCATTGGGTTTTGAAACAGGGGCTTGCTAGCCTAAGCTGTGTATTTTTTTTTCTCAATCCCTGCATACTTGTAGTTATATCATGATGCCTTTCTTATATGCCATAACATGTAAAGTAATTTGACATTTCTTTTTTCTGGGAACCACATCATCTTTTTTTTTTTTTAATATAATATCTTTAAGTTTTTTTTTTTTTTTTTTTTTGAGAATTTCATACATGCATATGGGTATATTTTGATCAAATTCCCCTTCCAGGTCTACCCGTATCTCCATCCAGATCCACCCCTACCCCCAACCCTTCCCAACTTGTGCTCTCTTTTTAAAAGCAGCTCACTGATTCCAATTTATGGGGCCTATATAGGACCACACCCTTAAAGAAAACTGGCTCTCCCTCTCCTAGAAGCTGGTATCTGTTGTTGTACCATATTGGCTGGCTTGACCTTATGCAAGTCGTGTGCTGGCAATCACAGCTGCTCTAAGGTCAGGAGGGCATCTTCCTTGCATGTCTAGAAGACGATGTTTTTCTCTGGTCCTCCCAGACCTCTGGCTCTTACTGTCTTTCTGCCCCCTCTTCAACGCTGGTCCTTGAGCCTCTGTCGGGGGTGGGGTAGGTTATGGATGTCTCAATTATGGCTGAGCACTCTATGGTAAGTACTCTTTACACTCTGACCAATTGTAAGTACTGTAATTAGCTGCTCAGCTGATCTTGAACAAATGGTCCTTGTCCTTCAGGCTCCCAAGTACTAGTTAACCAACATGTGTCTTCACATCTAGCTTCAATCTTTATTTTTTTTTTTTCTTCAGCCAGTTAGGTGATGTTCACCTGCATGGTGAAGAGGAATGTGCTTTAACTCAAAGTCCATTGGTTTAAATACTAATCACATTTTGAAAGTGTTCTCCTGGAAATAGCTAGATTGTGTTTGACCAAATAGCTGGGAATTACAACCTTGCTAGCTGATGTAACATTGACCAGCCTATCCCTGGAGCCTCTCATATACACATGAGCTTTCATAGCACACAGTGGGTGTGTACATGACCCACCAATTTATGAGAAAGTTCTTGGATGCTCAAACTTCTAGTAGACTGTAGGGCACACCTACTTCATGTGGGATGGCTAGTGGTATCTATTTACCAAGAAAAATTTAAGGACAATGATGTGGTATTGGGGATGGCTGGGAAGACCTGCTAGACAGTCTTACTCCAGGACTTGTTGCCTTCGGTCACCTTCTCCATAGTCTCTTTGTAGGGTGGCTACTGCTCAGTCAAATGAGGATCCTCAGAAGGGTTTACAGGAATGACAGCCATATGGAGTGGGAGAATGGAGAAGACACTGGGTGCTCAGCAGGATGAACAGGACATTCCTATAATTAGTCCCTGTTCAAGACAGGTCCACTGTCTTTGCAGAGCAATAGCCATCTCAGCGGTTAGTACAGTATGTCCAGATGACTCGAGGCTCTTCACCTGCATGCCTGATGGGGTAGTTAGCATCCTACATCACAGTGTGAGGCAGTCGCATTCTCCCTCTAGCTACTTCATAGCCCGTTATCTCTGTGTGGCCTTCAGGAACTTCACTACTGGCCCAAACGCTTCATCTCAGCTTTCTTTTCTCTCATCTAAGAACGAGGAGTCTAGCTTTTTGCTTCTGATCCCAAGAGGCCCTGTGAACTCTGACAGTCCTCTCTAAATCTCTGCTTACATTTACTAAGATGAACTCACTCTCCTTGCTGTCCTCAAAGGACAGGCAGAGAATAAATGACATCTCTGAGGCCACACAGGAAACCTACATTCAGACTAGAATTCATGTAGCTCCAACTCCCATGTTACTTTGGTTCTCAGGTTTGCTTCCTACACAGGCACTGTAGAGACACACAGATGAGGAGATTCCCTTTAGGTTGCCATAGCATAGGAGAGACACAGCACGGACAGAGAAAGATGTCTAAAACTCCAATGGGGATGAGCAACAGCCTGCCATGCTTTGCTGTATCTAGGGATTTACTGGGATTTCTCCAGTTTCTTTCATTCTAGTATCCACATGGTGAGGATATTCAGAGTTCCCAGAAGAGCCAGGAAAGCTGAACATGATGTTTGGTGCAGCAAGGAGGGCTAAGTAGTCTGCTAAGGTAAAATATCATTTTTAGATAAATGGCCTCCAAGTATACAAACAGCCTTTGCTGTTTGTCGGTTGAAGGCTGGCCTGCCTTAACTCAGTGCCTTCTCGAGTACTCATTCTCTGGTACTATATGGTAATGTGTATGTATTCCATGGTCGTTGGTTAGCATCAAGAAAGAAAACAGGTGTATATTGATTGTGAGCCTAACGAGATCTATATCTACCTAGAAGTCAAGGCCTCTGGGGATGTCTGTGAGAGGTTACCTTAAATAAATAAGGAGACTCACCCTAAATGTGGGAGGCACTCTTTCATGGGTTGTGGCCCTAGTCCAAATGAAAGGAGAAAGTAGACTGAACTTTAGCATCCATTGCTCTCCCTGACTGAAGACACAATGTAACCGCCCCCCTCCCTACCGTGGTTGGCTTTGCCCTTGAACTGCCGGCCAAACAAACTCTTCTCTCCTTTGGTGCTTTCCTCTGGTATCTTACAGCAACAAGTAACTAACACACTTCACATACAAGGTATTTCAGTCAGAGGGGTTTAACATAAGGGACGGATTTCAAGTTACAGGGAAATGGATAGAGCAGGAAGGGTGAACTGCGTTATCTTGGGAGTCAGAAAATGCAGGATGAAATTACATGTGTATGGCTGGGGCAACAGGAGAAAGAATTCAAAGGAAAGGAAGGCATGGTAACCAGGGCTGTTCTGAGACAACAGAGGGTGTATAACTCAGTGGAAGAAATCTGTGATCTGTTCCGGAAGGCAGGGTGTGTGGTGTCTTGTTACCCATGAGTGACACACTCATGTATCTGGAGCATATTTGCTGTAAGTGGTATAGGACACGGTTTCCTCCTTTAGACCTTGTGGCTTTTCTGGTGTCTCTCTGAGATGGGGTCTAAGAAGACATTAGCTGGGGAGGAAACCCAAGGAGACTTGAGGCCTGCAAGACTCCCTGTTTCATATCACAGACAGTAGAATGGCAGACCTGGCTGAGTTAGTAGAGGAGAAAGCATTGGCCCAGAGGTGCCAATGGTTCTCTCCAGAGACCATTCAGAAGAGCACAGAGATCTTGAGCTCTTATTCCCGGGATCCCAGAGAATCTGTTTACTTGGCTCCAGCCAAACTGTATGTGGTGACAGAATGTGAGGGGAAACCAAGGTCAAGGTTACTGTGATGCTTAGTTTTAACTGCTAACTTGACACAATCTAGAATTATTTGGAATGTCTCAGTGAAGGATAACATAGGTCAGGCTAGCCTATGAGCATGTCTGTGGTTATTATCTTGATTATATGAATGGTGTGTGTATGTGTGTGTGTTTTCCCCTCTCTCTACACAAGACCTCTCCTATTCTTTTACTTACCTTGGTGACCCCTAATCTGCCCTCCATTTCTAAAAGTTTTTCATAGGTTTACATTGACTGGATACATTTGACTTATGTACTGGCTAGTTTTGTGTGTCAACTTGACACAGGCTGGAGTTATCACAGAAGGGAGCTTCAGTTAGGGAAGTGCCTCCATGAGATACAGCTGTGGGGCATTTTCTCCATTGCCCCTTGTGGGTGGTGCCATCCCTGGGCTGGAGGTCTTGGGCTCTATAAGAGAGCAGGCTGAGC
>NW_022196896.1:63432053-63458262 GCF_008632895.1 Mastomys coucha | reverse complement strand
AGACAGTGTTTTAGTGATGACAGTACCATGAATGACCACCAAGGACAGCAGCAGCAGTGGAGTACAGGACTTTGGAGCCCAGAAGACAAGCTGTATGCTGCAAAGGGCAGAGCTGGAGAAGTGACCGGCTAAGCCCTTAGAGGAGCCCAGAAGATCGTGAGTTGGATCCCAGACATTGGTTTTGCTTTTGATTGTGACTGTGCCCTGATATTTTTCCCTCTTGAAGAAAGAATGTATTTTAGTGGAGCCTACAGTTAAGAGACTTCAAATTTTATATGTAAAGATTGTGGGACTTTAGATCTTGGGGATGAATAAGAACATAAGGGTTGAGGCTTAATAGTGATGTGTTTGTGTGTCAAGTTGACAAGGGGTCAATTGTACTGGCTAGTTTTGTGTGTCAACTTGACACAGGCTGGAGTTATCACAGAAGGGAGCTTCAGTTGGGGAAGTGCCTCCATGAGATACAGCTGTGGGGCATTTTTTCCATTGCCCCTTGTGGGTGGTGCCATCCCTGGGCTGGAGGTCTTGGGCTCTATAAGAGTGCAGGCTGAGCAAGCCAGTAAAGAACATTCCTCCATGGCCTCTGCATCAGCTCCTGCTTCCTGACCTGCTTGAGTTCCAGTCCTGACTTCCTCTGGTGATCAACAGCCATGTGGAAGTAAGCTGAATAAACCCTTTCCTCCCCAACTTGCTTCTTGGTCATGATGTTGTGCAGGAATAGAAACCCTGGCTAGGACAACTTATGTTGTTGTGGGACCGTTTTGATTTTTATTATTTACATTTGTAAGCTTATTGTGTATTCTAAATCTTAGTCCTTTGTCATGGATGTGGTCTGCATTTATTCAATTTTGTGGTCTTTCTCTCCTCCTTCCTATTCCTTCCCTCCTCTTAATTTGTGGGTAGCAGTGTGAATACTCATGGTGCATAAGTGGAGGTTGGAGAACAACCTGTGGTGTTGGTGCCTGGTACTCCATTTTATTTGAGATAAGGTCTCTGATTAACCTAGAACTATATCAAGTGGACTAGACTATCTGGCATGTGAGTTTCTGGGGCTCTTCATGTCTCTGCCTTCCATCTTGCTAATACTGGAATTACTGATGCCTGTCACCTAGTCTGGTTTTCTATATGGGTACCAAGAATCTGAACAAACACTTCATCAAGTGAACCATCTCTCCAGCCCCAGATTCTGTCATCTGGGCAAACATCTTTAATTTGATGATGTAAATCTGTCACATTTCTTTTGTGGATTGTGTTCTTGATGTGAAATGAAAGGTCTAAAACATTTTCTTCCTTTAGCTGAAATTTGTACTGTTTTGTAGCTTATGACTTCATATGCTCTGCTTGGAGTTGCTTTCTGCATGTGGGGACAGCCTGTCCCTCAGACAGAACAAAAGCATTCAGGCTCCTGCTTTACTAGGATTCATGATCATATGGCATCTTCTCAGTCCTTCTGCTTTCAATTATGAACCTCGGTGGCTTCATTAGTGTATTCAGTTCATTTACATTTAAGGGAGCAATTCTATGTACAGTGTAGGGACTACCACTTTGTTATGTTTTAAGTTTCCTAATGCTCTTAATTTCTCTTTTCCTCCTTCCTATCGGCTCTTTGAAAATAACTTAGAATCATATCTTAGTTTATTTACCATGTGACTAGAGATATTTCATATTCCTTTGTGTAATTTTCTTTTTGGTGTTTGAATCTATCATCTAACTATCCATTTATGTATCTACGTATCTATGTATGTATGTATACATGTATGTATGTATATATGTATGTATCCATCTATCCATCCATTTATCATCTATCTGTCTATCTATCTATCTATCTATCTATCTATCTATCTATCTATAACTCATGAACAAATATGCCATGTCTATCGATCTGTACATCTATCCTTTCCAATGTTGGTTCTGGTCCAAAACTCCCTTGTAATTCTTTTTGTTTGTAGGTCTTCTTTTTTGACACTCTTCAAAGGCATATATGATGGTTAATATTTTCAACTTGATGGTATCTAGAACTACCTGGGATAGAGGACTCTAGGCATGCTGTGAGGGATCATCTAGATTAGGTCAAGTGATATGAGAGGCTACATCTCAACTGTCGCTGGCTCTTCTGTTGGGCTGGGGCACAGCACTTAACTAGAAAGGCAGAAATGAGCAGAGCTGTAGCATCTATCACTCTGCTTCTAAATCATAGACAAAATATGACCCATTGTCATGCTTTCTCCACCTAGGTAGACTGGCCATGCCCTTCAAACTGTGAGTCCAAATAAGCTCTTCTTTATATTACTTTTGCCAGTATTTTGTCACAGCAATGGAAGAGGAACTAACAGAGTTCGCCAGAGGCAAATGACTTCAGTTTTCTTCAGTCTGATGACATTTTAATTTCTTCTTTCTTCCAGAAGTATAATCTCCCCAGATTCAGAATTTGTGGCTGAGGGTTTTTAGGTCAGCATCTGGAAAACACGGAGCCACTTCTTGTGGCCCTCCATGGTTGCATTAGAGAACTATGCCTTCCTCAAAAATAGTTTCTCACTCATGGTATAGTGATCTGTCTGGTAGCTTTCAATATCTTTCTTCTGACTTCGGGTTGCAAAAAAAATAATTGTTATGTTTCAGAATAAATTCTTTAGTTTATATCTTGTGTGATGTCTTACCAGGTTATCACAACTCTAGGTTTGAAGGGAGTTGGTTTGTATTGTGAGTCTACATGTTAGCCATTGTGTCAGGACTTATTATACACATGTGTATATGCACATATGCGTGAAGGTCAGGGGTCAACACTAATGTCTTCCTCAGTTGTTTACTCCCTTATTTTTTGAGATTGAGTCTCTCACTGAACCTGGAACTCATCAGTGTGATGAGGGTGAGTGGCCACTGAGACTCACCAACCCATCTGTCTCTGTCATTCCTGTACTAGGAGTCCAAGTGCGTGTGCTACCACTTCATTTTTATGTGAGCTCTGAGGGTTGAACCCAGGTCCCCATGCTTGCATGGCAAACACTGTCCTGACTGAGTCATCTCTGCAGCTCTAGGTCTGTGTTTTTTCATCAGATCTAGTATGTGGTCAGTCAATATTTCTTCCAATACTTTTTTTCAGGACCTCATTTTCTCTCTTCTGCCAGGTCTTGACAGTACATTTGAATTCTTGCTCTTTTCTCACTGGTTCCCAAAGGCCTGCTGTCTTTGTTTGTTTTGAAGTCTATTTCCTCTGCTGTTCAGACTGAGTGAGCACAATTGATCTGTCTTCAAGTTGACTAGTCCTGACCTCCGTCATTGTCTTTACTATTGAGCCCATTCATTTCTGTTATTGATTTTTTTTTCAGTCCCATAAATTTACTCTGGGTTCCTTTTAATGGCATCTTTCTTCCCAAATTTGTCATTGGTTTCAAGAGAATTTGTAGTGAAGTGTTAAAACATTTCTATGACCTCTTTCAGGACTTGGGTAGATAATTCTAACAGTCCAGTCATTTGGTATTTGTATGCATTGATTGTTTCATCAATGATTGAATCGTGATTGTAGGATACACTTTTTTTTTTTAATTATTGTGTCTCAGACATTTGTGCATATGTGGAGACCAAATATATTTTAAGTAAGTCTTCAAACATTTTTAGACACATGTGGGTTAGGGGAAAAGTGAGATATCTGGTTTCTGAGGCTCCTTCATGTTACAGTATCTGACTCTTAAATTCTCTGCCCCAAGATGGTGCTGGCTGGAGGTGGATTTCTACAAACTGAGCTGCTGGGTATCTCTGTGGGGATCTCTTTTAGGGCTTCCTACCCAGGCTCCTGATACCTGGGGCTCCTCAGTGGGAATTATGGGTTACGACCCACAGGGGCACAAAGATGTTCCAAATCAAACCACTCTGAAGCTCCGTTGTCAACTCTGCCTATGGATCTGCCTCAGTATTCCTCCATAGAAAATGGGTCTAATCCCAGAGAAGTAGAAACCTTGCTGTGGCCACTTCTTTCAGTTTGTGATAACAGAGCTGGCTTTCCTGGTATGGCTGAGGTGATTCTAGCTTCATCTGCTGCACGAATGAGCCCACCAGGGTGCCTTCTTTGCTAGGATAAGAGCCTGAGTCATTTCCTTCTATTGATCCTAGAATGTAAGGTGTCGTGCTGCGCGTTTTCCATTCTTCCTCTGGTCCAAGCTCTAGCACTGTGACTTCCTGTCTTCCATGGAGGAGGGAGGTGCACAACATTGGGACTGACCTGACTGGGGCCACAGGGAAATGAAGAAACAATAGATAGATAGAAAATTTGGGATTTCGTGGGCCTTATGGAGATACATCAAGGCCCAGAAACTCAGCATGCTTATTGTAGACAGCTGTATGAGGAGATCAATTAGATACAGCTGAACAAGAAGTTGTTTTAGCTAATCTTGGGGTGAGTGTCTTTGTAGGGGAGCAGTCTCAGGCTGTAGCCATCCAGGAAGAGAAAGCTGTGGTTGATATTCTATATATACTATCCTCATCTGTTCCCAGACCAGGCCTTGCTTGCTTCTCAGCCTTACCAGGGGAAGGCCTTACCATTCAGTGGGTCTGAGGCACTTGGGATCTCTAACTTGGCCATGCTCTGGTGGACAGCACACATCCACTCAGAGCTCTGTCTGCTCTTCGCAGCAGGTACTGTCCTCTGTGGGTTTGAAATACTCGTCTTTCCCTGTAGCGAACTCCTGCTTTTACTGATGTCTGGATGCTAGCTCTATTTACCTATGATAGATGGATGTACATGTTAAGAGTACAGCCCAGGCAAGCAAACCCCATCTGTGGAAATAAGTGGCCTGGTCAGCAGATTCCCCAGAGAGAAGAACAGCAGGTCATAGTGGGGTTGGGGCTGAGGTTAGCGCTCGCTGTGAGAGAACATTGCTGATGGCAGGTAGCCTGGTGTAAAAGAGGCAAGCAGGATCTGGATCCAAGGCTGGCAGATCTGATTCTAGTAGTACATGGTTTCTCAGCACAGGACTGTCCTGCAGTGTGCCTGGGGACCCTAGAACTGTCATGGGAGGCCCTGGAAGAACACTGAGATGAGAGGTTTGTTCTGGATCCCAGTTCCTTCAGTATTTCGAGTCTATTATTGGATTGCTGTTGACAATAGTGATCTGGCCCTTTAAGTTTCTTTGTAAACAACCAAAGCACCCATCTAGACAGATAAACAAAACTAGAATCTGCATTTACCAGATACTGCCAACTAGCCTCACAAGGCAGGGCTAACCAACCAGATATGTCTTCTTTGGTTTCCTGTTATTTTATTATTATTATTATTATTATTATTATTATTATTATTATTATTATTATTATTATTATTGCATTCAAAAGAGAGACTTCTCTTTTGCATGTTTATATTGTATGATGTGTGTGAGAGTGCCTGTGTGTGCAGGTATAGGTTCACAAGTGTGTGCATGTGAATGGAGGCCAGAGGTTGAAATTGGTGCTTTTATTAATTTTGCTACATTTTGGGTCACATTTATCGATTTGCTACCTTTGGACACCCTGAGGTAGGGTATCTCTGTGAATGAGGAATTTGGGGGTTTGGTTAGTCCACCTCCTGAGGCCTGGGGTAAAGTCAGCCACCAAGCCACCAGCTGTTACCCAGGTGCTCGGGAAGCCCAGCTTTTGTGCTGTGTCACCTGTGCTTTCTTTATCCTTTGAGACCTCTTGCCAACCTGGGGTACTTTTTTTTTTTTTTTTGAGATATTTTGGGATATTTCTTTAAATTTTTTTCTTCTCTCCTGATATTGCAAACGCTTTATGAACATTTTCTCTGATCTACCAAGTGAACCTCTAGCTGCTTCTGCCTGGTGCTGCCTGGTTCCCATGCTGCCGAGCGATCCCACTGCTGTAGAGTTTGAATGTGCCTGAATTAATAACTGAAGAACTGCAGCCTTGGACAGATGAATCTGAAGGAGTCCCAGGAAGACATCCTGGGAACAAAGGGGCTGCTGCCACGCTGCCTTGTGGTCCTTGATGCTCCTCCTGGGTGTTTGGAGGGTTCCTCCTGGGACATGAGACCCAGAGCTATCTCCATCTCTTGGTTTACTACTGGAGCACTTAAGTCTATCTAGATTCAGACATCAAATCAAGAGAGATGCCAGAAATCAGGATGGGGAAGGGGCTTTAATTACAGAGAGGGAAGAGAGGGAAACACAGACAGAAAGGAAGAGATGAGGAATAAATAAAATTAATGATGTTTGACAAAGCCACGGGGAATCGTATTAGTTTGTTTTCCTAAGGTTACTCTACTATTTACATCCATCCGTCTGTCTGTCTGTCATAAGGTCCCCTCCATGGCCATAGGCTATCTATCGAGAAATGAGAAATCTCCTTTTGAGTCACTCAAGTCATTGGTCAGGGGTGTGCAAGGAACTCCAAAAACAACACAGGCTATTGCCATTGCCTTGATTGCTTCACAGAATTTGAAGGTAAGACCCTATTCCTGTGGACGCCGCGCACTTTGGACACAGAGACTGGAAGAATGGAACTTGAACTGACCTGGAAGCCTCCTCCACGAGGTCATCCATCTTTCATAGAACCAGTGTGGGCTGTGCAGCCTACCAAAGGAGAAAAGCAATCAGTAAGAATGGGAGCCCTGCCATGGGGGAAGGAGAGGGGGAAGGGGGGGAGGAGGAGGAGGAGGAGGAGGAGGAGGAGGAGGAGGAGGAGGAGGAGAGAAAGACAGTTGGTCAACCTCCTCCTCAAGCCCTCCTTAGCAAAACGCAGCAGCTTTGTTCTCTAAGCACTTACTCCGATGCTTATCTTTTGATGAGATGCCAGAGTGACAGGAGAAAGAAAGCTCATCCAGACAGTTGTTGCTAGCTAATCATTGCTTTCACTGTGAAACAGGCACTGGAGTCTCTTAAGCTGTGGTTTTAGATGACATCACTAGTGACTGCTTTTTGAGTCAAGGAGCCCAGAAAAGGAAGCGTGGTTTCTAGAAGGACCATGCTGGGGAGGCTGGGAATTCAGGAGCAGATAAATAAACAGACCTCAATCTATGTTTTGCATCTTTTAAAGAAATGGGACAAAAAGCAAACCATATACTTAAACAAGAAGTACAGAGTCTAGAGGAGCCAGGAAGATGCCTCATTGGGTAAAAGTGCTTGCTGTATGTGGTGGCAGTCCTAGGTTGTCAACTTGGGGACATCTGGAATTAACCAAAATCCAAAACTGGAGGGCACACCTGTGAGGGATTTTTTTTACTTAATTTGCAGTGGAAAGATGCACTTCTAATCTGGATCATTGAGGTAGGAGACACACCTTTAACCAAGAGCTTTTGAGCTGTGAAGAGGCACATCTTTAATCTAGATCTTGAGGTGGGAAGACACACTGTGTCACACCTGCTGGAAGGACATGGAGGAAGGAAGCTTTTGCTGTTTGCCTGTTTGCCCTCACCTTTCTAGGAGGCCTATTCCTTCACTGGTATTAGAGCCTACTTACACTGAAGACCAGTGGGTACATCCAGCCTTGTGGATTGAACAACTACTGGAATCTTAGACTTCCTATCCATAGCCACCCATTGTTAGATTAGCTGGACTGCAGCCTGTAAATCATTCTAGTAAATCATGGGTGCGTGTGTGTGTGTATATACATATATAATATATATGAGTTACTATATACTGATTATTATATTATTATATAAAATAAACATATAATATTATATAATCATATGTGATTATATATTAATTACATATATGAATATATATTTATTCTATAATTCTCTTACTCTACAGAACCCTGACTAATAGACTGCATAAGCATGGGGACTTGGGTTCATAGTCCTGGCACCCATGTGGAAAAACCAAGCTGAGCAGAGCAGTGCATATCCATACCGAGCCCTGGAGGAGCGCTGAGCAGAGCAATATGTATCCATACCCAGCACTGGAGGAGCACAGAAGGCAGATCATGGGGACTTGTGGCTACTCAGTCTAGCTCAAACAGTGAGCCCCGGGTTAACTGAGAGATTCTGTCTTAAAAAATAAAAGGGAGAACAACTGAGGGAGACATCTGATGTTGATCTTTGTCCCAGACATGTGCCTGAAGGGGTGAGCACACATGTCCACATACAACACAACACACACACACACACGTAAAACACACATGTAAAACACACATGTCTGCATATACCTATATACATACATACACAAATAAAACACACATGTCTACACACCACACACACACACACACACATGCACACTTGCTCACAAATAAAACAAAGCTGGATAAGTCTAAGAAAAGGAAGAAGGAAAGAAAGAGGGAAAGAAAGGAAGAAAGGAAGAAAATAAAAACAACACTTCATTATCCAAAGTTCTTCAGTTTCTTAGACTTTGCACAAGTATGGTGCATTCAAGAAGAAATGGATAAACTTAACCTCATTTAAGTTAAAACTTTCATTCTGCACAAGGCCCTGCTAAGAGATTAAAACGACAAACTAAAGGGTGAGAAAATGTCTGCAAACCACATACTCAACAAAGGACTGTTGGGAGCACATCGGCAGGGCTCCCAAAGCTCAGCAGTCAAATACCAACCTCTAGGACATGAAGAGGGACAGGGGACATGAAAGAAGACACCCAGATGGAACTAAGCACACGAAGTGGCCGCAACATCACTAGCCGTCAGGGAAATGAAAACTGAAAGTGAGATCCCAGCCTCCCTGCACGCCCATCAGAATGGCTGAAGTACAGAGGTGATACCAAGAGCTAATGTGACTGGTGGTGGTGGTGGGGTGAACTGTGAGAACTACACATTGCTGGTGGGATGGGTGTGAAGTACAGCAGCAAGGATCATCAGAAGATATCTCAGTAGATGCTCAGGGTGCCTTTGATATACCACTGTATCCTCCACTGATCTCACAGGGGTGCAGGGAGCAGGAAGTAGGTGTGGATGGGACAGAACAGCCTGAGTGTTTTTGTCTTAATGATGCTGTACGCGGACTTGACCATCATGATGGATATAGAGATATGCACATATGGCAAGATGGCGCAGAACAGACTGTACTCAAAGTACAGCTGCAACTAGACTAATCTGAGCGAGGCTTGTGCTGTGTTGCCCACCTTGACACCCAAGATGTGATATTGGGCTATAGTTTGTTAGCTGCTTTGTGTTCACCCATGCCCTTGTCAGTAACCTCTCACCCATGACCTCTCACCCATGACCTGCAAGTCCAATGAACTCATTGGTTCCCTAGGACGAACTTGGCTAAAATCTGTGTTGCCTTATCTGGGTCCTTATGAGGAGATAGATGGTAGACATTGTTTATCACTCCCCAGGGAAGGAATTCTTGCCACAGGTATGATTGGATGTGGGTTGTCCTCTGAGGTGTTAGTATTGAATGTTGGTCCTTAATGTGGCCCTGTAAAAGAGTTAGGATGTCTGTAGGTCATTCGGAATGTATCTTTAAAGTAGATGATCATATTTCCTGTGAAACGTTGGCGAATTCTCAGCGAAGGGTGTTGTGAAACTCTGAATCTGAATCCACATAGGCCTGGCTTCCTCTAGCATGTTCTGGTCAGTGCCTTCCTCATGAGATGAGTGCCTGTGTTATGATATTAATGTTGCCTCTCTTTGTGTGTATGTGAGTATGTGTATGTGTGAATGCATGTTTGTGTGGGCATTTGGAGAGGAGTGTGTCTGGGGTAGAGGGCAGACAATGAGGCCAGGTATTTCCTCAATGGCTCCCTACCTTAGTTTTTTGGATACAGGGTATCACACTAAAAACCTGGAGCCCAGTAATTGGCTAGATTGTCTGGCCAATGGGCTCCAGAGAGCTTCCTGTCTTTGCTGCCCTGGTATTGAAATGACAGGTGCTCTGAGCTCAGGTTTTTAAGTGGGCACTGGGAAACAGAATTCAGATCCTTTACACATTCATAATCTCCCTCCTTTTTTTTTTTTTTTTTTTTTTTGGTTTTTCGAGACAGAGTTTCTCTCTGTAGCCCTGGCTGTCCTGGAACTCACTCTGTAGACCAGGCTAGCCTTGAACTCAGAAATCCTCCTGTCTCTGCCTCCCAAGTGCTGGGATTAAAGGAGTGCGCCACCACCGCCCGGCATCATCTTCTTCCTAAGGCCTCTTTTCCTTATTAAGTTAGCCTGCCTCAGCTATTTTGTGAAAGTAATCAAAGTAGTGACCAACACGTTAGTGCACGTTGTCATCTTGGCCATGATGGCTGAACCTCCCTTCAGTTGTATTTGCTGCAAGAAACGCCTCCAGTTTGATGCCTTCATGGCAATTGGAGCCTTATGTGCTTAGCTTAGTGTTCCTCATCATACAGTCTAGTGACTGAGTTCTGTTCAGTGGCTTATCATCAGAACATGATTCTTCCAGGGGCAACTGGCCTGAGTTTTCTCAGAGTGAGTCTCAGTTTGAGATCTGAACTCCTCTGTGTTTGGACTCAGGATGGGATTCAGGTGTGACCACAGCATTCCTCACCATCTCCCCTTCAGAGCTTTCGAACACTACATCTGCTTTCATTTGAACATAGATTGTTCCGAGCAAAACTCATGATGGGTCTTGATCCCTGATGCGACAGTGTTGAGAGGTGTTTGGGTCATGAGGAACCCAAACTCAACGTCCTCTTAGAAACCATGAAAGTAGGCTGTTATGAAGTGAGCCAGGCTTCATGTGGGATCTCCTTCATATTTCCCCCTTTTGACTCATCACTATGTCATGAAGTAGCATAAAACTTTCACTAGAAGTGGAGCAAATTCCCAGACTCCAGAACTGTGAATCAAATGACCTTCTTGGAAATAATTTTCCAGCTTCTGCAACTGTGTTTTAGTGACAGACAATAGACTGAGGGAATATCACCAGAACGGTTACATTGTTACTTCTGTGTAGCACCTGCTTCCCTAGGGAAACTGGACTCTGTTCAGGGTCCTGCTGCCCTTTGACACTAGCTTGACTGTTTTTCCAGAGACCTCTCCCTGATCCTAAGGCCAGGTGAGTCTCTACATGTCTTTGAGTGGCCGCCACTCATCCATGTGATTGCTTGGTTAACTCTGGAGTCACACCCATGGCATCAGAAGCAAGGAAACTACTCAGTCATTGCTTTCCATCTCTGTCAGCTCTAGTACCTGGCACATGGCAGTGGAAACTTAGTGACTGGTAAAGTAGACAGACAAATTGGATGTGTGGAGAAGAAAAGCATGCTTCTAACTTAATATGTTTGATTTCTTTTTTAAAAGTGAAAGTATGAAAAGTGTGTGTGCATGTGTGTGTGTGCAGGCCAGAGGACAACCTCAGGAACTATCTTTTTCTTCAGGACATTTGCCACTTTTTTTTTTTTAAATGAAGGGACTCCCACTGGCCTGGAATTTGCTAAGCAGGCAAGGCTGATGAGCAGTTAAACCCTGGGGATCTGTCTATCTCTGCCTTTTAGCACTAGGATTATAAACCCATGGCACAATGGCCTCCTATGTGGTTCTGGAGATGGGACTCAGGACCTTATTCTTGTACAGTGAGCTCTTTATTAGCTGAGCTGTCTCTCTAGACCATCTATGTTTTCTTAAATTTAAAAATTATTTTGTTCAAAACCATTACTTAGGGAATCGGGGAGAGAGGATATATAGGGTACATACAGGTAACGTTGAATTCCGAGTACTTATGGATTTAGCAGCCTTGTAGTCCTGTGATATGTAGCCTACTTCCTACAACACTTTTAAGCACTCCTGGACTCCCTAGGGACCACTCATTGCAACTGACTTAAAACTGACTCTGATATGCTAATCAAAGGCTTCACTTTTTCCTCTAGCCCCTTCATGAAACCAGAAGGGAAAGAAGGCCATTCCAGTGGCAGGCTCCTCACCCTTAATAAACAGTCCCCATAAAATGCTAATTACGTGATAAATCCAAAGGCCAACCTGCAAATGGCTGACTTGCATTTTGTGATTTAATGAGTGTTTGTAGTTGCCTCAGCTTTGGGGGTCATTATGGATTTCCAGGGCAATGTTTGACGGCTGAGATCATAAACTTGAGAGCAGTCATTGCTCAGGCTCCTTGGAAATTAATGTGGGGGCAGCATCTAGGCAAAATGCTTTATGTTTTGAGGCTCTTAGTAATCAAAATGTTTGGGAGTTAATTAAAAACAAACAAATAGCCATCTACATGCACACAGAGGCAAATTATACTATGTACAAACAGAACTCTAATGCAGTTCAGTAAGTTCCCTTTTAAAATTTTTAACATTTATTTTCATTTATAGTATGTGTATGATTGTGTGGTGGTTTGAATGAGAATGGTTTCCTTAGGCTCCCATGCTTGAATAACTTAGTCTTCAGTTAGTGGAACTGTTTGGGAAGAACCGGGAGGTGTGTCCTTGTTGGAGGCAGTGTTGCTTTCTTCTTACATCACAGCTAATTCTTCAGGACTAGCTGATCAGAAGCCACAGATTCTTAATTCAAACTAATACACAAATGGCTTTCAGAGAGTCTTGAACCTTCTCAAGCTGCTGTCTGCATTTCTCTCAGCACTCTTATCTTCTGAGCTCCCACAGAACAGCCCATTAAGCTCTAAGCACTCATTGAGTTTTATAACCAAAGTCCCAGGGTTCTTCCACAAACATCCCCAAAACAACACAGTCAAGTCTGAGATAACACCTCATGTGTAGGGTACTGGCCTCTGCCCTAGTTTGCTTTCTATTGCTGTGATAAAGACCATAACCCAAATGATGGTCTTTGAGAGAAAAGGATTTATTTGGTTTACATGTGCTAAACCATAGTCCATCATTGACAGATTTTAGCATAGAAACTCAAGAAACAGGGACAGGAACCATGGAAGAAGGCTGCTTATTGGCTTGTTCTCTATGGCGTATCAACTTGCTTTTTTATACAACCCAGGACCAACTACCCAGTGCTGGCAACAGACACAGTGAGATGTGCCCTCCCACATCAATTATTAATGAAGGAAAACAACATACAGACATTCCCCTAGCTGGTGCCAACTTGACAACAAACTACCACCATAAAAAAAATGACAAAACAAAACGTAACAAAAAGCAAAATAAAACCCACCAGCACAGTACATAATCACTGAGCTGTGTCTCTAACAACAAGTTCTAAGCTGGCCTTTGCCTGACTAGTTTCTGACCTCTACCAGTCCTGGCAGCATGCACATACTTCACACGTGCATATGGACATACATACACATATATACACACATGCAGTTACACACGCTGCATATACATCACACATGAGTGCATCCACACATGCACAAACACTTGCACACACACTCACTCCCTTGAAAGGAACATGACAGCACAGCTCACTAGCTACCTTTACATGCTGAGCTCCTTTGGCTCGCATCTGTGCCCCATACTCCCAGGCCTAGCTCTCATTGTGCAGTTTATGAACCTTATGCTGTTCCTGTTCTACTTCTTATCATGCAACTCCTTTCCTGCACCAACCTCAGGTAGGCTAGAATCTCACATCAGAGTTGCAACAAAAGAAAGATCCACACGTCCTGTTCACATGTGCAAAATACAAATAACATGGAAGACCAAATAGTATACCAATAGTATGTCTGTCCTTAAACCCACTAGTCCTCTAGAAATGTGTTCAGCAATGAATGCTATCTAGATAAACCCAAAGACTCAGAATGTGGAAGAACAATTATAAAATTTATCAAAGAACTGAAGGGGTTTAAATAACACATGCACATGCATACATATACACACATGCACACATGCATCACACAAATGCACACATGCACACACACATACACATGTACAGACATGTACACACACATGAGTATAGCTTGATGAGCTTAAAGAGAATGGTAATAAATGCTTAAGTGCTATTCAAAAATGCAAATACAGGTTGAGTAAAATGACAAAGATAATTCAGGATTTAAAAATAAAATTCAGTAAACATAAAACTATTGAAGAGAGCTTAAGCAGAAATTAAGATGGAATTGAAAAACTAAAAAGAGGTGAAAGCCTGTTGTCTTAGTTAGGGTTTTACTGCTGTGAACAGACACTATGACCAAGGCAAGTCTTATAAGGACAACATTTAATTGAGGCTGGCTTACAGGTTCAGAGGTTCAGTTCACTATTATCAAGGTAGGAGCATGGCAGCATCCAGGCAGACATGGTGCAGGAGAAGCTGAGAGTTCTACATCTTCATCTGAAGCCTGCTAGCAGAATACTGACTTCCACACCCCATTGGGTACAAGCTCAGCAGCCAGTCCCACAACACCCAGAGGAAGCTCCACTCCCAGGTACTCTAACAAGCCCAGGATCACAGGATCCCAGAATCACAGGATCACAGAGACAGCTTGACTCTGAGGAGTTCTGTCACAACCAGGATCATAGGAAGGACAGGCTTCAGTCAGATTTAGCAAAGGTAGGTAGCACTAGAGATAACCAGATGGTGCGGGGCAAGCATAAGAATATAAGCAACACAAACCAAGGTTACTTGGCATCATTAGAACCAAATATTCCCACCATTGCAAGTCCTGGACATACCATCACACTGGAAAAGCAAGATTCAGATATAAAATCACTTATCATGATGATGATACAGAACTTTAAGAAAGACATAAATAGCACCCTCAAGGAAATACAGGAGAACACAGGTAAACAGCTAGAAGCCCTTCAAAAGGAAACACAAAAATCCCTTCAAGAACTACAGGAAAACACAATCAAACAGGTGAAGGAAAGGAACAAAACCATTCAGAATCTAAAAATGGAAATAGAAACAATAAAGAAATCAGAAAGAGAGACAACCCTGGGATACAAAACCTAGGAAAGAAATCAGGAGTCATAGATGCAAACATCACCAACAGAATACAATAGATAGAAGAAAGAATCTCAGGGGTAGAAGACACCATAGAAAACATTGACTCAACAGTCAAAGAAAATGCAAAAAGCAAAAAGCTCCTAACCCAAAACATCCAGGAAATCCAGGATGCAATGAGAAGACCAAACCTAAGGATATTAGGTATATAAGGGAGTGAAGACTCCCAAGGTAATGGGCCAGTAAATATCTTCAACAAAATTATAGAAGAAAACGTCCCTAACCTAAAGAAAGAGATGCCCATGAACATACAAGAAGCCTAAAGAACTCCAAATAGACTGGACCAGAAAAGAAATTCCTCCCGTCACGTAATAATCAAAACACCACATGCACTAAACAAAGAAAAATTTAAAAGCTGTAAGGGAAAAACATTAAGTAACATATAAAGGCAGGCCTATCAGAATTACACCAGACTTCTCACCAGAGACTATGAAAGCTAGAAGATCCTGGGCAGATGTCATACAGACCCTATAAGAACACAAATGCCAGCCCAGGGTACTATACCCAGCAAAACTCTCAATTACCATAGATGGAAAAAACAAGATATTCCATGACAAAACAAAAATATACAGAATATCTTTCCACAAATCCAGCCCTACAAAGGATAATAGATGGAAAACATCAACATAAGGAGCAAAACTACACTCTAGAAGAAGCAAGAAAGTAATCTTTCAACAAATCCACACAAACCTAATTCCACCTCTGGAAGTGGACAAAAACAACAGGAAGTGAAAATTACTTTTTCTTAATATCTTAATATGAAAATTAATGCTACAAATATAACCTAAGCAATTGAAATCCAAAAATATAAGGAATTAGAAATTTATTGACTGTCATCCAATGGTCTCTCTAAGTTGGTAATTGGAGAAATAGGTCCAATATTATACAATCCATATAGACTTTCAGCTTGTTTGTTCATGACAGTGTCTTGCTGTATACAACATAATGGTCTTGAGATCTTGCTTCTCCTACCTCAGCCTCTCTATTAGTAGTATTGTTTATTCCATGTTTTTACATTATACTATGGTTTTCAGAACAGCTTACATATTTTAAAAGTATTTATATACCCAAAAGAAATGTAGAAAATTAAATTGGGAGGGGGTTTGTAAGAGAACAACAAAGAGTGAGACTGAAAATTGCTTGAGGTTTGTAACTCTTGTATCAAGTTGCCACAGTAAGAGCCAAGACTTTAAGCTCTACTAAATACAAAACAAACAAACAAACAAAAACACTTTATATATTTATGTTCTTTTAAGAAAATATTAGTAGTGATGTATTATTTTGAAATATACAGTTAATGCATTTGGAGTTATTTAAAATTTATATTGAGAAAAACATAAGTTATTTTCAGTATTGCCATAGACAAGCATCTACATAAGACTGTTAAATTGATTGTTGTTTCATATCAAACAACTTTTATAACACTCATTTTTTATTGTTATAATATTTTATAAATTTTAAAGAATATGGCAAAAAAAGATATTGTAGGTATTGAAGGGGGTCTCTGGGAGGAGTTGGGGTACAAAAGGAAAACAAGAATGTGATTTAATTCTATTTACTTAAAATATGTTTTTAAATGTTAACAAATTCAGATAAATTGAAATCATGTAACTTTTCTCATTATAATACAATAAAACTTAAAATAAATAAATAAATAACTTAAAAAAGAGAAACAAAATCCATTTTCTGTTCACTACCAGAAATCCATTTCACCCTCAAAGATAAAAGCCAGCTCAAAGCAAAAGGACAGAAGAACATATTCCAACAAATAGGACTCGGAAGCAAGTGGGTGATGCTATGCTACTATTTGACAAGATAGACTTCAAACTAATCAGAACAAATCAGAAGAGATTAAAAAAAGGATAGTTTATCCTAATCAACGGGAAAATTAGAACTCTGGTACAACCAATTTTATTAAAAAATGTAATCGTGCATTTAAGGGACAGAATAACTGAAACCCAATAGCAGTGAGTAATTTCAATACTCTAATTTCTCCAATAAACAAGTCAGATGGAAAAAAATAAACAGTGGAACATCAGAATTATCTGACACAGATATCAACTAGATCTAATAGATATCTACATTACATTCTACCCAATCACCAAGAATATGTATTCCACTTAGTAGCCCATGGAAACTTCTGAAACAACGTTTTTCTGAGTGATTAATGAGTCAAAGAGGAAATCATAAAAATAAATAAATAAATAAAATTCCTAGAACTAAAATGAAAATAAAAACACAGTGAACTCTCTGGGACACATTAAAAGCAGTCTTAAGAGGGACAATTATATTTTAAATACCTCCATTAAAAAGTCAGAAAGAGAACAAATAAATGATTTAGTTGTGCAAGTCAGAAATTTTGAAAAACAAAACAAACAAATCTAAGTCCAGTAGATTGCAGCGAGTAATAAAAATTAAACAAAAAATTAAAGTAGAAATAAAGAGAGCAATACATCCCTGAATCTGAGAGCTGTTTTGCGACCCTTCGCCCACCTAAGCAAAAGAAAGGAGAAAACCTACATTCACAGAATTAGAAATGTACAGGGAAACACCACAGCATACACCAAAGAAATTCAGAATACATAAAATAGTATACTTCATAAAGTTAGAAATTATAAAAGAAATGGACAAGCTTCTAGATTCATCTTAAGCACTAAAGCTATACCAAGAAGACAACAATTTTAAAAGACCCACACCAAGGATATTGAAACAGTAATAAAAAGATCATGATGAAAGGAAGCTCAGGCCCAGTTGAATTTACAGAATCTACTAAGATTTTCAAAAGAGTGCAACAGCAAAATCTTCTTAAATTATTAAAAAAAAAATGAAACAGAAAGAACACTTCCAAAATCCTTCTACAAAGTCAGTATTATTCTCGTACCAAAACCTGGTAGAGACACGTGATGATTTGAGTATGCCTCACTCAGGGAATGTTGAAGTAGGTGTGCCATTGTAGGCTTGGGCTTTAAAATTCTCATCCTAGCTGCCTGGAAGTCAGTCTTCTCCTACCTGCCTTAGGAACAAGATGTAGAACTCTCAGCTCCTCTAGCCCCACATCTGCCTGGATGCTGCCATGCTCCTACCTTGATAATAATGGACAGAACTTCTGAACCTGTGAGCCAGCTCCAATTAAATGTTGTCCTTATAAGACTTGCCTTTGGTATGGTGTCTGTTCACAGCAGTAAAACCCTAAGACAAGACATAACAACAAACAAAAGAAAAATAAAGGCCAATTCTCCTGAAAAGCATTGATGTAAAACTCAATAAAATACTTCCAAACTTTTCAGTTTGCTCTACAGACACATGTTTTAAAAACTCCACTGTGATCAAGTCGGCTTTCTTCCAGAGATGCAAGGGTAGTTTAACATACAAAGTTAATAAATGTAACGAATCATATAAATGGACTGCAAGAAAAAAACTTGCATGATCATCTAAACAGATAAAGCAAAGGCCTTTGACAAAATCCAACATGGCTTTATGATAAAAATACTGTAGATAGGAGGGCTGGAGGGACCATACCTCAACATCATAAAGGCTATATAAAGGAAACTCATAGTCAACATCATCCTAAATGGGGAATAATTTGAAACAACCCTATTAAAATCACTACCCATACTAATTTTCAAATAGTGCTCAAAACACTAGCTAGAGCAATAAGTCTATGAAATTATAGGGTTATGAAGGAAAGAAGTATAATTATCCACATTTGCAGATGATTTTCTATTCTACATAGAGACCCCAAAATTCCTCCAGAAAACTTCTAGAAATGAACAACAATTTCAGCAAGGTGGCAGAATATTGTATTGACTTAAGAAAATCAGTAGCCATTCTGTAGAATTAATATTTTAAAAATAACAATTCTGTCAAAACCAATCTGTAGATTTCATGAAATCCCAATTAAAATTCTCATGGCGTTTTTTTTTAAATAGAAACAGAAAAAAAAAATCCTAAGATTTATATAGAATCGTAAAAGATGTCAGAGGGCCAAAGCAATGTTGAGCAAAAAGAACAATGTTGACCAGGATTTCATATTTATTACAGATACATAGAAATAACAAAGACAGCATGGTGCTAAAACAGACATGAAGATCAGTGGAACAAAACATACAACGGAAACATGAATACACTTAACTACAACCATCTGATATTTGACAAAGATGCCAAAATACAGATACACACTAGAGGAAGTACCGCCTCTTTAACAAATGGTGCTGGAAAAAAAATAGATGTCCACACGTAGCAAAATTAAATGAGAGATATTTTCATTCTGCCCAAAAATCCTCTCCAAATGGATCAAAAATCTCATTGTCAAAACAGAAATTCTAGAAAAAAAGGAATTGCTAGAAAAAAAATGTAGGTATCACCTTGTAGGGTATAGGGGTATGAAAGGACTTTCCAAATAAGACTCCATCTGGCCAGGAATTAAGACCAACAACTGACAAATGGGACCTCATAAAACTAAGAAGGTCCTGGACAGTGAAGGAAACATTGAGTTTCCCCACAGTTGGAGATAATATCGGCTATACATCTGCTATAGTATTAATATCCAGAATATATAATGAACTCAAAAAAACAAGTCAAGAAATAATGGCCCATTTTTTTTAAAGGGCTTTGGATCTGAGCAAGGAATTCTCAAAATAAGAAATAAAAATGGTTAAGAAATGTCTCAAAACATGTTCAACATCTTTAGCAATTAATTAGGCGAGACTAACCTAACCTACTTTGAGATTTCCTCTTATCCTGGTCAGAATGGCAGGCCAAGGAGACAACCAACAACAGATGCTGGCAAATGTGCAGAGAAAGGGGAACTTTCATTACTTTGGTGGGATTGCACACTGGTACAGCCATTGTGGAGATCAGTATGAAAAATTCTCACAAAGCTAAAAATAGACCGACCACATCACCCAGTTACACCACTAAACAAATGCCCAAGGGACTTGAGAAACCCCCTTCCACAGATGCCTGCTCAGGCATGTCTGTGGCCATTGCATTCACAATAGCTAGGAAATGAAAGCAACCAAAGTGTCCTCTGACTGGTGTATGACGAATGAAAATGTGGTACATATATACCATGGAACAGTCGTCAGTTTTAAGGAAGAAGGAAATTATGAAACTTGCATGCAAATAGATTGAATGAGAAAATATACTGAGTGAGTTGAACTAGACCCAGAAAGAGAAATACCAGATGTTCTCTCTTATTTTTGGATCCCATATTCAAGTCTTTAGATGTAAATATATCACCTGGAGTAGCCTTAGATACTAGAAAAGGAAATAGAGATAATCGTAGGAGGAGATCTAGAGAGAGAAATAGTAGGTCCAGAATGGTAAAATTTCCTGAAAGATGCCATAGTGACTCATGTATCCCAGGCTAACAAACACCTATCTCTAACTGTATTGCAGGCCTGCTAGTAGCAAGAAATTCATTCAAAGTTCTAAAACCTTCCCTATTACCCATGGCTGGTGAAGCCATAGACTCCAGAGGATGGCCCACTATTGCCAGTTTTCTAAACCAGCATAATTTCTAAACCAGTATACATTCTAAATACTGACTTTTACACCTACAGATAATTGTAGGTCTTACACATCATTGAAGAAGCTTCCTGCTCCTCTTCCTCCTTTTCTTCCTTCTCCTCCTCCCCCTCTTCTTCTGATGCAGAGACCATCACAGAAAGTCACAACTGGTCAAAATGCAAGAAAAACTCACTATGGATTTCCTACTCTCACCTGATACATCTATAGTTCTACTACTATGTCTGTGTTTAGGGGACATAGGAAAATGGGAAGAGGAAAGAAGAAAGACCCTGAGGACCAGGATATCTCCTGTAAGATAATATTTGTTCTATCTATCTATCTATCTATCTATCTATCTATCTATCTATCTATCTATCTGTGAATGACAGAGAAGCTGAACCCATGAAATTTCAAAAGTATGACCACCTAAACAAGCCCTAAACACTGACAACACAATGTACATGCTTACACAGATGGGGAAATCTCACAACTCTGCCACTAGATGAAGACTTACAGGCAATTAATAGCTGAGAGGGAGAATCAGTCTTCTCCAAGAATAAACCCGTCTGTAAATCATCCAATCCTAAGTAGTCAGCCATAAACACACATACATAATGACTGTATTCATATTACAGTATAACAACAATTATACAATAATAATTTAAAAATAAGGAACTATAAATTTGAGAAGGAATGGGGGTGGTGGGCCCAAAAGAGGAGGGAGGGAGGAGGGGGCAGACATGACATGCTTACACATGAAATTCTCCAAAAGTAAATTAATTTTTAAAACGTTCTATTCTATAGAGGAAAATACTAATTTGAATCTTAGGCACTCACTGTCATGCCCAGGCAATCTCCATTACAGCCTGGTTCTTCTCACACACCCGTCCACATGTGATATTGAGCGGGCTTTATTCAGCCCCTCCTAAGAGGTGACCTGTTTGTTAGGAACTTTGCTTGATGAATGATTGAATGATATGTCATGTTTTAAGGCTACCCTCCTCATCTACCCAGGGTCTCAGCATTGGTAAGTATTAGAGATGAAATCTGACTTCATCCTCTGGGGCATTGCAGCTCAAATTGTTGCTTGTTAACTTCTCTGCCCTGTCTAAGGCAACTCTTCTATATAACTTACAAATTATATAGCAATTATATAACTTGTATGCTACCCCTGTACAAGCTCTGAGCCCTCATTTACTGTTGCTCTGGGCCAGATATTGAATGACTCCTTTGAGCATTGACTCAACCTCTCTATCCTTCAAACTCACGACTCACAAATCTCCCTTCCACCCCCTCCCTCCCTCCCTCCCTCCCTTCCTCTCTCCCTCCCTCCTCCCTCTGTCCCTTCCCCCCTCCCTCCCTCTTCCCCTACCTTTGCATCTCCTTAAGTATGCTTTCATTTTTCATCATTAGTGGAAGAGTTGTCTTTCGGTTGACATTGTGCAGTATTTTGTTTTGTTTTAATTTTTGTTTAGGCCAAAGAACCTGTTTTTCAAAATGATATGGCAGAGAACCCCACTAAGCCAAGCTTGAAGAAGTAGAGCTGCTTATCTGGGAAACAGAGACCCGCAGGTATTTGTTCTCTCCCTGATGCTAAAGAACTCCTGAGACAGTGTCCCAGAATCCCTACATTCCAGGGCCAGGAGATTTTTGGAGCACCTTGCCTCTCCACTTCCTGTACTAGCATCCTTGCATGACATCTGGAGTTCTGACATCATAGGTCATCAGGCTTGATCCTAGAGGGATATCTTCCATCATTTCACTTACGACTCAGAAAGATATGGCAAGGTAGCATATATGTTCAGAGACCATCGTCCAGGCACGGGTGGGGTTGGAAAGTTCCTGGAAATGGCCCATAGGTAATTTAGGTTGTAATTTAGAAATAGCTTTTGGTGTAATAAAAGTGAATGACTATAGAAATAAGAGTCATAGTCATCCAAAAACAAACAAACAAGAAATTGATGACACCTCCCTCAGCTTTCTTTCTGGAGAATCTGGGTCAGTCCCTTTCCTGTTTGATATTGGAGATACTACTGTGTTGGTGAGCTTTCCATTATTGAGGGGGAAATTCCTGAGAAAATCACCTTGAAGGAAGAAAGATTTATTTTAACTCATGTTATCCAAAGTTTCAATCCATGACCATGGCAGGGACCAGGGACCTTGTTGTATAGCAAGCACAGTTGCTCACCTCATGATGAGCAGGAAGAGGGCAAATGGATGGGGAGGGCCAACGACAAGATAACAGCCCCTAAGAGCTTCTCCCAAAGAATAATTTCCCTCATCTAGGTCTATTTTCTAAATTCACATCAGCAATAGTTCATCAATGGGTAGACCTGTTGGAGTAGAAAGTCCTTATGACCTCATTACTTCTGAATATCACAGCTCCGAGGAACAGAATTGAAGCCTTCAACTTATGAGCCATGGGGAGACATTTCATATCCAAATGATAACACTAGTGTACTCCACTCATTCTGTAGAAGTTACTTTTTCCTCTGAATGGTCTACTTCCCACCCAGACTTAAGGCCTATAGGGCTCCAGAAGCTCTGAATGCTAAGTGTGGAAGCATATGTGGAGGAGGTGATGGAGATGGAGATGGTGGAAGCATTTTGACAGAACCATGTGGAAATGAACCTGATGACCAGCTGACGTAGCCTCTCTGGGCAACTGAATACTAATAATACTGCCGTAGGGGTTTGGGAGAACTGTAAGGGTCCATGATTCATGGAAGAATGATGCTCTTCCATGTTAAAAGTATGTTAAAAGTAAAGAGCATTTTATTCTTCAGAATTACACATACCGGGGTCTACCATCTTCCAAGATAGAGGCTCCCCAGTGAGCTTACAGTCCCAATTTAAAGCACATTAGGGGAATTCTGAGGAGTAGTGACCTCTATCTTAATTTGTGGGCTCTATCTCTAGGGACATTCCAAAACCACTGCTGGGTCATGGGGGGCTGGAAACTGTTGCTGGGAAAGTCTGGAAACTGTTGCTGGGAAAGTCTGGAAACTGTTGCTGGCCCACTGCTCTTGCCTCAGGCCAGGTGGTGAGGCAGCTTTTGATGGCAGGGAAGTTTCTGACTAGCTGCCTGAGGCTTGGGTTTTTTTTTTTTTTTCCAGCAACCAACTTGTCTAGACGTGCCCAGTTCTTGGAAACAGAGATTTAGACCTACTCTCATGAACTGCCAATTTGAAGCCTGTCATGGAGTCAGCCTATCCTATCTCAGGACAAAAAGGCATGGGAAATAGGCTGATACAACATATAGAGATTTATAAATTGAAAACTATGGAATCAAGGCTGGAGAGATAGCTCAGCAACCATGTGCACTGGCTGTTCTTTCAGAGGATCCAGGTTCCATTCCCAGCATTCACATGGTGGTTCACAAACATCTGTAACTCCATTTCCAGGGATCCAGTGCCCTCTCCTGGCCTCTGTGAGCACTAGACACATAAGTAGTACACAGACATGCATGAAAGCAAAATACTCATACAAATAAAATAAAGTAAAATTTAATAGGTATCAGGTTTTTGATCTCTATAACTATTTCTAATAGAAATTACCTGCTCTATGAAGCTTTTGTTAGAAAAGAATATTCAATGTTATGTAAAGAAATACCCAAACAAAACAAAGCAGCCAGGGAAATCATGTCCTTTCCTCCCTGCTTTCTTTCTTTCTTTCTTTCTTTCTTTCTTTCTTTCTTTCTTTCTTTCCTTCTTTCTCTCTTTCCCTCTCTCTCTCTCTCTCTCTCTCTCTCTCTCTCTCTCTCTTTGCAAAAAGAGTTAGCAAGCATATCAGGGCTTAACTGCTGGTCCATCTTTCCAGCTCTTTAAGTAATACCTTTGACTCAACCAATGAGGTTGAATTCATTGATAAAAACTAAGGTAAAGGTGAAACAACAAGCTAATTAGACCAGCAAACATAACTGAAAATTGCCAAACAAAACATTGTCTAACCAAACATGCTTCCTGACCAAGTTGATTTAACATCAGAAAACATTAATGGCTGTTGGATGAGCTCAGAAGCAAAAGTCCAAGGTGAAGACACATGAAAGAGTTGGATAGGGGCCTTTTCTTCACTGTAGGACAAGATTCCACCTTGCACTTTGCCCTAGTAGCCATGACAACTAGAACAAAATGAATCCAGTGGAGAGGTCTCTAGTAATTGTACAGGAGCTATTGATAATCCTTAAAGGAGGATTAGAAGACTCATTGGGGATTGCAGCTGTTACTTCCATCTCAAACTGCAAATAATATTGGGAGATATTAGAGTATATTAGAAGAAAGAGAGAGGAGAGAAGACAACATGGACACAGATGAAGAGGAAGATGATCCTGATCCCACGGGATTTTAAACAGCCACAAGTAGCCAAGATTTTCACAAGAATGCATACCTGCTGAGTGACACAGTCACTGCAGACACGTCTTGAATGAGTGTCAATGAATGGGAGCCAACGAATGGGAATGGGAGCACCTGTACTGAGCCTGTATTAGGTCAACAAACCTACAGCCAACCTCAAACTTAGGCTTCCTGAGGCTCCAAGGGGTAGGACCCAATGGAGATCTCCAGTTTCAACTCTATCTAATGTTTGGCTGCTGGTCTCTGCCTCACTCCCATCAGCTGCTGAAGGAAGCCTCTCTGTTGGCTATTGGGCTAGGGGCTGGAAAAAAACCTACAGAATATGTGACTCCTCCAAAAGAGAGAGAAACCATCATTCTCAGGAATAAGCTACTCCTATTTCATGGTGTTGACAAAAATAGTCCTTGTCCAAGTTTTTAAGCCTTTTAATTTCAGTGAGCAGGTGGGACCAGCTGAGAGGAATAGGCCACAGAAGCTGCAGCCTTCATTCATCCATCTGCACCCAGGAGGGATGGCTGATCCACAGCCCTCTGCACATGGGTCTTACCAGGGGAGAGCTGGTCTCCCAGAAGTGCTGACACAGGCTTACAGACCCACAGGAGGAACATGCTCCAGACAGAGACAGCAAGAACATCTAACACCAGAGATTAACAGATGGCTAAAGGCAAAAACAGGAATTTTACCAACAGATACCAAGACTACTTGGCATCAACAAAAACTAGTACTCCCACCACAAGTCCTGGATACCCCAACACACTGGAAAAGCAAGATTTGGATCTAAAATCATATTTCATGATGGTGATAGAGGAATTTAAGAAGGACATAAATAATTCCCTTAAAGAAATATAGGAGAACACAGATAAACAGGTACAAGCCCTTAAAGAGGAAACACAAAAATCCCTTAAAGAATTCCAGGAGAACACGAGTAAACAACTAGAAGCCCTTAAATAGGGTTTTAAGAATCCCTTAAAGAATTACAGTAAAACACACACACACACACACACACACACACACACACACACACACACACAAAACAGGTGAAGGAATTGAACAAAACCATCCAGGTCCTACAAATGGAAAAAGAAACAATTAAGAAATCACAAAGAGAGACAATTCTGAAGATAGAAAACCTTGGAAAGAAGTCAGGAGCCATAGATGCAAGCATCATTAACAGAATACAAGAAATAGAAGAGAGAATCTCAGGGACAGAAGATACCATAGAAAGCATTGACACAACAGTCAAAGAAAATGCAAAAAGCAAAAGTTCCTAACACAAAACATCCAGGAAATCCAGGACGCAATGAGAAGATCAAACCTAAGAATAATAGGTATAGAAGAGAGTGAAGACTTCCAATTTAAAGGGCCAGTAAATATCTTCAACAAAATTATAGAAGAAAATTTCCAAACCTAAAGAAAGAGATGCCCATGAACATAGAAGAAGCCTAAAGAACTCCAAATAGTTCAGACCAGAAAAGAAATTCTTCCCACCACATAATAGTCAAAACACCAAATGCACAAAACAAATAATATTAAAAGCAGTGAGGGAAAAAGGTCAACAT
>NW_022196896.1:63384764-63431977 GCF_008632895.1 Mastomys coucha | reverse complement strand
CTATCAGAATTACACCAGACTTCTCAACAGAGACTATGAAAGCCAGAAGATCCTGGGCTGATGTCATACAGACAATAAGAGAACACAATGCCAGCCCAGGTTATGATACCTAGCAAAACTCTCAATTACCATGGATGGAGAAACCAAAGTATTCTATGACAAAACCAAATTTACATAGTATCTTTCCACAAATCCAGCCCTTCACAGGATAATAAATGGAAAACTGCAACAGAAGGAGGGAAACTACAACCTAGAAGAAGCAAGAAAGTAACCTTCCAACAAAACTAAAAGAAAATAGCCACATGAACAGAATTCTAACTTTAACAACAAAAATAACAGGAAGCAACAATTACTTTTCCTTAATATCAATGGACTCAATTTGCAAATAAAAAACATAGGCTATCAGACTTGGTATGTAAACAGGACCCAACATTTTGTTGCATTCAGGAAACCCACCTCAATGACAAAGACAGACACTACCTCAGAATGAAAGGCTGGAAAACAATTTTCTAAGCTAAGGGTCAAATAAAATCGACTTTCAACCTAAAATGATCAAAAAAGATAAGGAGGGACACTTCATACTCATCAAAGGTTAGATCTACCAAGATGAACTCTCAATTCTGAACCTCTATGCTCCAAATGCAAGGGCATCTACATTCATAAAAGAAACTTTACTAACGCTCAAAGCACACATTGTACCACACACAATAGTAGGAGATTTCAACACCCCACTCTCTGCAATGGAGAGATCATGGAAACAGAAACTAAACAAAGACAGGGTGAGACTAACAGAAGTTATGAAATGGATGGATTTAACAGCTATCTATAGAACTTTTTATCCTGAAACAAAAGGATATACCTTCTTCTCAGCACGTCATGGTACCTTCTCCAAAATTGACCATATAATTGGTCACAAATCAGACCTCAATAGATACAAGAAGACTGAAATAATTCCTTGCATTCTATCAGATCACCATGGACTAAGGCTGCTCCTCAATAACAACATAAACAATAGAACGCCCACATACACTTTGAAGCTCAACAACACTCTACTCAATGATAACCTGGTCAAGGAAGAAATAAAGAAAGAAATTAAAGGTGTTCTAGAGTTTAATGAAAATGAAGTCACAACATACCCAAACTTATGGGACATAATGAAAGCAGTCCTAAGAGGAAAACTCATAACTCTAAGTGCCTCCAAAAAGAAACTGGAAAGAGCATACACCAGCTATTTGACAGCACATCTGAAAGCTCTAGAACAAAAAGAAGCAAACTCACCCAAGAGGAGTCGACAGCAGGAAATAATCAAACTCAGGGCTGAAATCAACCAAATGTAAACAAAAAGAACTATGCAAAGAATCAACCAAACCTGGAGCTGGTTCTTTGACAAAAATCAACAAAATAGATAAACCCTTAGCCAAACTAATGAGAGGGCACAGAGACAGTATCCTAATTAACAAGATTAGAATTCTAAAATTCAAAATTAGGAAATCCAAAAAATCATGAGATCCTACTACAAATGTCTATACTCAACAAAACTGGAAAATCTAGATAAAATGGATAATTTTCTAGACAGATACCAGGTACCAAAGTTAAATCAAGACCAGATAAATGATCTAAACAGTACCATATCCGCTAATGAAACAGAAAGTGTCATTAATAGTCTCCCAACCAAAAAAAGCCCAGGACCAGATGGGTTTAGTGCAGTTTTATCAGACCTTCAAAGAAGACCTAATACTAATACTTCTCAAACTATTCCACAAAATAGAAACAGAAGGTATTATACCCAATTCATTCTATGAATTACTCTGATACCTAAACCACACAAAGACCTAACAAAGAAAGAAAACTTCAGACCAATTTCCCTTATGAATATTAATGCAAAAATACTCAATAAAATTCTTGCAAATGGAATCCAAGAACACATAAAAACAATTACCCATCATGATCAAGTAGGCTTCATCCCAGTAATGCAGTGATGGTTCAATATACAGAAATCCATCAATGTAACCCACTACATAAACAAACTCAAAGAGCCGGGCGGTGGTGGCGCACGCCTTTAATCCCAGCACTTGGGAGGCAGAGGCAGGCGGATTTCTGAGTTCGAGGCCAGCCTGGTCTACAGAGTGAGTCCAGGACGGCCAGGGCTACACAGAGAAACCCTGTTTCCAAAAAAAACCAAAAAAAAAAAAAAAAAAAAAAAAAAAAAAAAAAAAAACCAAACTCAAAGAAGAAGATCATATGATCAGTTATTGGATGCTGAGAAAGCATTTGACAAAATTCAACACCCCTTCATGATAAAAGTCCTGGAAAGATCAGGAATTCAAGGCCCATACCTAAACATATTAAAAGCAATATATAGCAAACCAGTAGGCAACATCAAACTAAATGGAGAGAAATCCCACTTGAAGCAATCCCACTAAAATCAGGGACTAGACAAGGCTGCCCACTCTCTCCCTACCTGTTCAATATTGCACTTGAAGTCCTAGCTAGAGCAATTAGACAACAAAAGGAGATCAAAGGGATACAGATTGCAAAGGAAGAAGTCAAATTATCACTATTTGCTGATGATATTATATCATATTTAAGTGACCCCAAAAATTCCACCAGAGAACTTCTAAACCTGATAAACAACTTCAGCAAAGTAGCTGGATATAAAATTAACTCAAGCAAATCGGTAGCCTTATTCTACACAAAGGATAAACAGACTGAGAAAGAAATTAGGGAAACTACACCCTTCATAATAGTCACAAATAATGTAAAATACCTTGGTGTGACTCTAACTAAGCAAGTAAATGATCTGTTTGACAAGAACTTCAAGTCTCTGAAGACGGAATTCGAAGAATATCTCAGAAGATGGAAAGATCTCTCATGCTCATGGATTGGCAGGATTAATATAGTAAAAATGGCCATCTTGCCTAAAGCAATCTACAGATTCAATGCAATCCCCATCAAAATTCCAACTCAGTTCTTCACAGACTTGGAAAGAGCAATTTGCAGATTCATCTAGAATAACAAAAAACCTAGGATAGTGAAAGCTCTTCTCAACAATAAAAGAACCTCTGGTGGAATCACCATCCTTGACCTTAAGCTATATTACAGAGCAATTGTGATAAAAAACTGCACAGTATTGGTACAGTGACAGGCAGGTGGATCAATGGAATAGAATTGAAGACCCACACACTTGATCTTTGACAAAGGAGCTAAAACCATCCAGTGGAAAAAAGACAGGATTTTCAACAAATAGTGCTAACTCAACTGGCGGTTAGCATGTAGAAGAATGCAAATTGATCCACTCTTATCTTCTTGTACAAAGCTCAAGTCCAAGTGGATCAAGGACCTTCACATAAAACCAGATACACTGAAACTAACAGAAAAGAAAGTAGGGAAGAGCCTCAAACACATGGGCACAGGGGAAAATTTCCTAAACAGAACACCAACAGCTTCTGCTCTAAGATCAAGAATTGACAAATGGGACCTCATAAAGTTGCAAAGCTTCTGTAAGGCAAAAGACACTGTCAATAGGATAAAATGGCAACCAACAAATTTGGAAAAGATCTTTACCAATCCTATATCTGATAGAGAGCTAATACTCAATATATACAAAGAACTCAAGAAGTTAAACTCCAGAGAATCAAATAACCTATTTAAAAATGAGGTACAGAGCTAAACAAAGGATTCTCAATTGACGAATACCAAGTGGCTGGGGAGCACCTAAAGAAATGTTCAACATCCTTAATCATCAGGGAAATGCAAATCAAAACAACCCTGAGATTCCACCTCACACCAGTCAGAATGGCTAAGATCAAAAACTCAGGTGACAACAGATGCTGGCAAGGTTGTGGAAAAAGAGGAACACTCCTTCATTGCTGGTGGGATTGCAAGCTAGAACAACCACTCTGGAAATCAGTTTGGCGGCCCCTCTGAAAACTGGACATAATTCTACCAGAGGACCCAGCTATACCACTCCTGGGCATATATCCAGAAGATGCTCCAACATGTAATAAGGACACATGCTCCACCATGTTCATAGCAGCCTTATTTATAATAGCCAGAAACTGGAAACAACTGAAATGTCCCTTAAGTGAGGAATGGATACAGAAATTGTGGTACATCTACACAATGGAGTGCCACTCAGCTATTAAAAACAATGAATTTATGAAATTCTTAGGGTAATGGATGGATCTGGAGAATATCATGCTGAGTGAGGTAACCCAATCACAAAAGAACACACGTGGCATGCATTCTCTGATAAGTGGATATTAGCCCAGAAGCTCAGAATACCCAAAATAAAATCCACAAACCACAAGAAACTCAAGAATACGTAAGACCAAAGTGTGGATGCTTTGTTCCTTCTTAGAAGGGGGAACAAAATACTCATCTAAGGAGTTGTAGAGACAAAATATGGAAGAGATTGAAAGAAGGACAATCCAGAGACTGCTCCACCAGGGAATTCTTTCCATATTCAATCATCAAATCCAAACACTATTGTGGATGTCAACAAGTGCTGGCTGACAGGAGCCTGATATAGGTGTCTCCTGAGAGGCTCTGACAATGCCTGACTAATACAAAAGTAGAGACTCACAACCATCCATTGAACTGAGCACAGGGTCCCCAATGAAGGAGCTAGAGAAAAGACCCAAGGAACTGAAGGGTTTGCAGCCCCTTAGGACGAACAACAATATGAACTAACTAGTACCCTCAGAGCCCAGGGACTAAACCATCAACCAAAGAGTACACATGGTAGGCTAATGGCTCTAGCAGCATATGTAGCAGAGGATGGCCTAGTCAGTCATCAATGGGAGGAGAGGACCTTGGCCCTGTGAAGATTCTATGCCCCAGTGTAGGGGAATGCCAGGGCCAGAAAGTGGGAGAGGGTGGGTTGGTGAGCAAGGAGAGGGAGGAGGAAACAGAGTTTGTTTTTTGTTTTGTTTTGTTTTGTTTTCGTAGGGGTAACCAGGAGAGGAGATATCATTTGAAATGTAAATAATGAAAATATCTAATAAAGACACACACACAGAGACACATAGACACACAGACACACACACAGACACACAGACACACACACAGCCCACTAATTTGTAATTCTAAGATCAAGATATAGCACTGTAATTATAGATGCATATTTGAACATATTTCTCATGCCCCAGAGCACTCACTTTCTCTGGGATTTGACAACTGTAAAAAAACACAACTTTAATGGAAATATGACAACTTTAAAAATAAAAGAATATGACCAAAAAAAAAAAAAGAAGAAGAAGAAGAAAGAGATTAATTGAAAGTAGAGCTTCCTGATGCAGCTGAGATGGGTCTATAGTCTCTTCTGAAAGTAGATGCTCCATCATGGTCAGAAAGAAAGCTTAGGAAACTCATTGGTCTCATCAAGTTGGACTTGGATAAAATTGTATTCTGTTATGCTATAGGTGTCCACCAGGGTAACTGAACATTTGCTGTACGTTTCTAGGAAAAGCTAATGCAGCAAGGTGTCTGAGGTCAATTTCCAGATCTCAGCAGTGAAACATAAAATAACTAAGCCAACATTACTGAGTACTCAACAGTATGAAAGGAATAAATCAGCACAGTCAAGCCAGTGTCTGTAAAAGAAACACTTGGTGATGATGAATGAATGGTGAAGTATAGGATATTTAGGTGAATGGGGTGAGATCTCAGTCAGTGAGGTGCATGCTATACAAACCTACAGATCTGAATGCAGATCCCCAGCACCCACATAAAACGCTGGGCACAGCAGCATGCACCTGTAATCCTAACATGGAGAAGCAAGTGACGTCTTCAGTCAGGAGCTTTACTGCAGTTTATGAGGCTCTAGTAACTTCTACACAAAAAGAAGTTTCTTTTTATGGCTGTCGGAGGCTGAGACCAACAGTGATCTGTGGCACTGGAATACATGTTCAGAAGCCCATTTGACAGGCACATCATACCAAGTTAGCAGAACGACAGCAATGGCTTTCCTACTGGGGTAAATGATCTCCCTAGCCACAGATTTTTCTTGTGATTTACAGTACAGGACCCAAAGTCCCTCTGTATATCAGGTCTTTTCATTTTTTACTTTTTTGCTTTTTGGTTTTTTGAGATAGGGTTTCTCTGTGTAGTAGCCCTGGCTGTCCTGGAACTCACTCTGTAGACCAGGCTGGCCTTGAACTCAGAAACCTGCCTGCCTCTGCCTCCCAAGTGCTGGGATTAAAGGCATGCACCACCACCAGGCTATGTCTTAAACGCAGTTCTAAAGCTGTTGTTTGTATCCATGATAGCCATGCCACCATTGCCCCACAGTTCACCTTTGGTTTTGTTTTATGAAGAATGATTAACTTTGTAATGTTCACTTGGATATTCAAAGGGCCTAGCACAGTTAACAACTAAAACTACTTTTAAAGATGAAGAGCTCATTTGGATTTAAGATTTATTAAAAACCTGTTCTAGTCAAGGGAACATCATATGTTGTCATAAAGTTAGACATCTAGATCAATGGAACAGTTTAGTCCAGACACAGACACATTTGTACAATTAAAGCTGATTTTTTTTTCTGACAAAGTGAAATTCAATGAGTACAGAAAAGATAGTATTTCCAATAAATACCACTGCAACAATTCAATAACTATTTGTATGAGATCGTTTTGATTTATATTGTACAACCAAAATGCAAAACTTAAATTATTAAGTTTTTTTTCAAAGACCCAGGGGAAGTCTTTGCAACCTTATATTGGGAGATAATTGATTACTTGTAGTAACCAACCTGGTAGCAAAGAAGCAAAGATGTTTGTCCTCCCTTTGCTATCAGGTTATTGAAACTATTTCCTTAGGAATTCCATGCTGGTAGAAAGGGTGGCTGAGGCCTGGGTCAGCAGATGGGGAGCTTGATTCCCAGAAAGAGCTTTATAACTTGGCAGATGACTTTGCAAGAGATCTTAAAGCAGAGACAATGATCGGTGTTGGGCAGGACATGCCTTGACCAGGACTGCTTAGCTACACATGCCTTGAGCCCTCCACCTAAATCTAAACATCACACCAGACCTCTGAGGGTGGACTTCCAGCTCACTGGGCCTCTTTGTCCCTATTTCCAATGTGACCACATTGACTAAACCTCCTTTCACTACTTGTCACTGTTTATCTGTCTCTTTAATTGGCTTATTGGGAATGGACCGCTGTGCCTGGTGTATTAGAACTGCCAGGGCCCAGGTTCTGGTCTTCAAGGCCTTTGTGACAATGTGACACTAAAGGAATTGCTTAATGAAAACCAACCAACTGATAATGAAATCTCATTCAACTGAAAAGTGTATCCTCTTGAGGAGACGACTCGGCGTGACGTGAAGAAAGGGGCTGGGAGGAAATATTTGCTTAAGCCCGATAAGAACCTTGCACACAGATTTATAAAGAGCACCCCAAGCTCAACAACAAGAAAATAATCAGCCCAAATAAAATTCCAAAAGACTAGAACATTAATTTCCCCAAGTAAAAGGTGCAAGCAGAAACACAACTCCTAATTGTGAAGGACTTTTTCTTAATTAAATCATTTGAAGTGAGAAGTCCCACTTTTAATTTGGATCTTTTAAGATGGGAAGATCCACCTTTAATCTGGGCCACATCTTCTAGTGGGGGTGGCTTCTACATAAAGGACATAGAAGAAAGAAACTTGTTCTTTCTTTGGCTGCACTTGCCCCGACTTTGCTGGCATGTCCATTCCTTCATGGATATTAGCACCTACTTTTTCAAAATTCTGGCATATACTGAAGACCACTTGAAACATTCATTCCTGTGGACTGAACAACTTCTGGATTCTTGGACCATTGTTGGTAGACAGCCATTATTAGACTAGTTGAACCATAGCCTGTAAGCCATTCTCATAAATCTAATACATGAAATAAATATAATATACTTACATATTATAGATAACATATATTATATAAATACATACTTTCTGTTTTCCTAGAGATCCCTCACTAATACACTTGCTATGTGGGTGAGCTCTGGGCCTTGGTTGAGAGACTGTATGTGCTGACAAATTTTAGGCTAGCTTGACGCAGGGTAGAGATATCTGAGTAAAGGGAACTATGATTTAGAAAATGCCCCTAATAGACTGAACTGTAAGCAAGTCGGTGGTGAATTTTATTAATTAATAATTGATATGGGAGGCTCTGGTCCATTCTGGGTGGTACCACACCTGGGCATGCAGTCCTGGGAGATATTTGGGATATAGACATAGACATAGACATAGACATAGACATAGACATAGACATAGACATAGACACATAGACATAGACATAGACATAGACATAGACATAGACATAGACATAGACATAGACATAGACAGGCTGAAGAAGTGTTGAGAAGCAAGCCAGTAAGCAGTGTTCCTTTAATGTCTCTGCTTCAGTTCCTTCCTCCAAGTTCCTGCCCTGACTTCATTGGTAACGGATGACAAGCTGTAAACTGAAATAAATCTTTTTTTCCAGTTGCTTCTGGAAGGTGCTTCTGGTTATGGTATTTTATTACAGGAATAAAACCCTAAGACCCCAGTGCCTCAAAAAAAGTGGAATAGTGCCCTACATTAACCTCAGACTTAGTGCATTTACACAAGCATACATACAAACATGTATGTGTACACACACACACACACACACACACACACACACACACACACACAGTTCTCTCTTGATCCTTCCCACTCTCACTGCACCCTCCCATTCTCACTGACCCCTCCCAATCTGCCTGGCCCCTCCCACTCTGCATGACCCGTCCCCTTTCAATGGCCCTTTCCACTCCCACTGACCCCTCTCACTCTCATTGGCCTCTCCCACTCCCACTGGCCCCTCCCACTCCCACTGACCCCTCCCACTCTCACTGATCCCTCCCATGTTCACTGACTCCTCCTACTCTCAGTGATCTCCTTTCTCTGCTCAATTAGTCCACTTCTGTTTTCATCTCCTTTTCTTTTGGTAAACCACGAGTTTCATTAGGGCTATTACAATCACATGCAGTTTTTCTTTATATTACTAGTTCCCATGTGATTCCTTTTCTTGTATTTTCACTATTGTGTATTTGTATTTAACCATTTAATAGTTATTCTGAATGACCTCAGTGATCTGTTATTGTTTTGCTTTGTTTTGAGGCAGAACCCTCATGTATCACTGTGTAGCCAAGGATGATCTTGAACTTCTGATCTTCCTGCCTGCACTTCCTCATGCTAATCATAGGTGTTCAGATTACAACGTGTCCTTTCACACCATATTTATCAGCTGCTGGGGATCACATTAAGGGCTTCGTGCCTGCTAGGCAAGCACCTCACCAGCTGCGCACCCTTCCCTGTCTCATTTAACAATTTCTTGATCAATATGGAAAGCAGCGTGTATTTCAGGTTTTATAATAAATAATAGAAGCAACTGTTGTTGTGGGGTATCCGCCAGAGACCACTTAGACATGGATTTAAGCCAATAGAAAGTCTTTATTTGCCAACTGGCAACTATTCCGGGTGTTTGGGGCCCCGGTTTAGCTCTGAGCCTTTCTCAGGGTGAGCTTTTAAGCATGAAACCACATCCTGGGTTGACACACCTCAGTTAGCAAGAACAGTAAGCCAGAAGTAGAACTACAGAAGCCAAAAAGCAACGTTAGTGCATTTACAGACTTTCCCAGAGCTATGGACTTTGATGGATTAGGTCTTTGTTCTCATTTTGGCAGGTGGTGCTGTCTAAGTGCTGAGTTTTATGGCTTGAATGCTACTTCTGTCGTGGAGTCAGTTGTGCCAAGGTCTGGGAGCCTGTTACAGTGTCACTTCCATTTCATCAGGAAGAATGGTGAGGATCAGAAAAGCTAAAGGGGAATAGAAGTAAAAAGAAAAAAATAGATAAAGAAGCAAAATCAGTGGAAATCACACAGGTTTGCAGAGCGGATTTGAGATTTAGATCCAGGTATGTTTGGTCCCAAAGCTTTCATATCGGCATATTTGGCTTTTAAATTTTAACCATGATTGATGAATCATTGCTAGTTTTAATGACTCTCTTTTAATGAACAAGAACTGTGCACTTGGCTCAATCACTTGTCTCTCAAAAGTCAGCGCAGTGAAGCAAAAACCTGTCCTAGATCCCCAAGACAGGCACCTGCTGCCCATTGGGTCATAGTAGGATCATCTGTGGCCCTAGCACCTGTTCAGTTGTATCTCGTGTCTACCTGTGGTTTTCCCCATCATCAGGGACCTTGAAAGAAAGGATTCAGGTTACGAGATGTCAGGGATCTCAAGACCTTCTTTTTTAACTCCATATGGAAGTGTGGCTTCCAGCCTCTTCTCCTTCTAGGTTACCTGATCTTTGGCTCCTTCTAGCTCTTCTTTCTGAAATGGTCTCCTTGACATATATGCATGTATGTGTGTACAGTAGTTTCAAGGAGACCATATATGTATGTCTCCTTGAAACTGTATATGTATGTATGTATGTATGTATGTATGTATGTATGTATAGTAGTTTCATATTTGAAAAGCTAACCACTCAGCAGACAGATTCTAAGATGTGTGACCATGCTCTGAGGGGGTGGAAAAGCATGATTTAGCCTTCCAGTTCAGCAATGATTTTCACACCACCCTCCACTCTCTAATTCTGTCTAGAATTCCAGGTGGAAGCCATAACTGTAGTGTGTGGAAGGGGAAAAATGTTGCAGCTAGAGAGGAGGAACTCTAAGTAGTTTGGGGGGGGGATCAATATGTTTTTGGAGCAGTGACCATCCCTGTGGTTCATATTGTTTCTTCTCAGAATTCCCACTACAGTCTTACCATAGTAAGAAGCACTTATTATTGTAGAGGGGAGTGTCGTGTGTGAGTGTGACGTATCTTCCATGGACTCATGGGTTTGAACACTCGGTCCCTAGGCTGGTGGCACTGTTTGGGAAGGTTGTGGAACCTTTATAGGAAGAGCTCTGAAGGAGGAAGCCTATCACCACAAGTGGGTGTTAAGTTTTCTGTGCTCTTCCTGCCCAGGCCATAGGGCAAGCTAGCCTCACGATTCTGCCCCAGTGCCTTCCCTACAATGTATCCTTATAGAGCTGTGAGCCAAGGTAGACTCCTTCTCGCTTCAGCCATCTTCCCCAGGATATTTTACTGCAGCCACGGAGACATATTTAATAGAGGGATAGTGGTTCTGAGTGGACTCGAGAGGACAGAGGCATGGAAGGGGAGCCTTCACCGTTATCACCACCACGACTACCAGCACCAGCGCCACCTAATGATGTCACAATGATCCACTATTGCATTATAAATAAGAAATTAGATGGAAAGGGAACCAGACATCTTCATTACCCAACAGCATTACTGATAGGTTGGGAATTGATTGAAGTTAAATGAAAAAACAAAACCAAAAACAAAAAAAACAAAAAAACCAAAACAAAACCAAAAAAACACCACAAACAAACCTTAGAAACAGATCACCCTTTACTAGAACAATGAGCATGGTGCTCAGGACTTAGGAGTGGAAACTGTGTGCCAAGGTGCAGGGTGACTTTTTTTTTTTTTTTTTTTTTTTTTTTTTTTTTTTTGGTATTTTTTGAGACAGGCTTTCTCTGTGTAGCCTTGGCTGTCCTGGAACTCACTCTGTAGACCAGGCTGGCCTCGAACTCAGAAATCCGCCTGCCTCTGCCTCCCAAGTGCTGGGATTAAAGGCGTGCGCCACCACCGCCCGGCTAGGGTGACATTTTTATGCGCCAACTTGTTCTTTGTAGTCTCGGGGCCAAGACGTGTCTATAGATGTTTTTACCATATGTTGCCCTTCTTGTCAAGTGTCTCCAGCTCCCAACTGCCTACAGATATTTTAGTTACTGTGTTGACTTTCTTGTCAGGCAGATGTTCTCATCAGTAGATGGAGTCAGAAGTTTCTAAGTTCATTTGAGGTTCTGTATTAAGTCATGAATTCTTCATCGCAGACCCTGACAGCATCAAACGGAAATGAGAGATGTATTCATCTGGCTGCTCTCCGCTGAGTCAGGGCAAAGCAGGGAGGTTTTAAGATCTGTCCTTCACGTAGCAGTGTGAGTGTTTTAATTTGATTGGCTGTGGTGGATCGTGTGACTGCTGTCATGTGCTCCTGAAGAAACCTTTGAAAATAGTTCACCAGGCAAAGGCTGTGGGGAGTAAGATAAAATTAAATGTTGGGGCAACCAGCGGGTGTATTCATTGTGTTAATGTGGACCTGGTGGTGACAGCGATTTCATACAGAAGGATCATCTGTGAAAAGTTTAAAAAGACAGGGCAAAAAACATAGTATGAGGATAATAAGGAAAAAAGGAATGGCTAAAGAGGAGCCAGAGTGGGAGGAGTCAGGATGGGAGGGCCCAGGATGGGAGGAGTCAGAGTTGGAAGGGTCAGAGTGGGAGGGAACCAGAAACCTATGCATAAAATGAGGCTTGTTGATTTTTTGTTCGTTGGGGGTGGTGGCTGGCTTTTAAGTCTTTGGACCCCATCTCAAAACAACTTGGATTTGTGGGTGCGGAAGCTGCATTGTTCCTGGAGAAGGGCACAAGTCCCACTGCTAGCATGAATCAGGAGATCTAGTTCTTTCTAATTTGGGAGTACTGCAGCCACCAAAGGTCCTGATGAGTGTTAAGCAGATCTGAAAGTTCCTTCCGGTGTTCAGTGCATTGCTGGGACAGAGAGGTTGAGTGATACAAAGAGGCCCTCACTCAGTGCAGCTGCTTTAGTTTTGAGTCCGGAAAAAGTGCCCAGAGGAGCAAGAAGAGGGATGAACTGGATGGCCCGAGGGATTTGGGGGCTCAAACTGCTCTAATGGCTTTGTACTTGGGCAGAAAGGCAGATGTAGAAGGAGCAGCATTTAGTCTGTCTTATAGACTAAATAAGACAATCTAAGGAGCCGTGATAAAACTTAACAGATGGCAAAGACCCAGAACATAAGCTGGCCATACGATGACATTATGCACCTTTGGAGTGTCTTATGGTGTGAGATAGCATTCATAATATATAAAATGGAAGACCGTTAGGACTATTGTAATGCTTACTGAGAGTGTAATTAAGAAAACAGTTGAGGCAGTTTTCACCTTATTAGAGGAAGATAACAGGCAAGGAAAATGACTTGAGGAACTCTTGGAGGGCTCTGTCATAGATGTTAGCAAGACTGATGATCTCTTTCACAGTTGTTCATTACAAGATATAAGGGCATCAGCTCGGTGGAAGCGCTTTAGACCTTTCTCATTGGTCAGCGTAAATTCAGAGTTGGCCATTGGGTATTTTTTGTTACATTTTTGTGGGGGAGCATTAAGAGACAAAGTTAATGGAAAAAATTAATATCATGATTAACATAATTTTTGTTTAGTAAAGTGAAGTTACTGTACAACTGGCTGGACCATATGCCAGAGTCCTGTAGAAAGATAAGGTAACTATAATCAGCTGTTGGTTATATCAGACTCTTGCATGAGGAACAAGTGCCTGGAAGCATTTTAAAAGAAGACAGTTCAAGTAGGCATTTAATTGGCAATTTAAAGGAGAAAGAGAATCCTATTGGGCCCTTTTTGTAATATTGTCTAGTGATATCCCAAGGACAGCAATTTAGTGTCCTGAGTAATTTTCCAAACCTGTGAGTTTGATGACATAGTATCTGGCAGCCTCCTTCAGTCAGGGAACATGGAAGTTTAAGGAGGCAGAAGGGCGCATTTCAGACATGAGAAGTGCTCGTTCTGAAAGAGAGTCTCAAAGTTGTTAAGTATAGCTGTTAGATTTGGCATCAATATTTAAGAAGATGGGGTTGTTGTTCTCATCAGTAGATAGACACAGCAGTCCTGATATAAGCCAAGGTGTTGTCCTATATTTGAGCAGTCTCTCTCTCTCTCTCTCTCTCTCTCTGAGACACACACACACACACATACACACACACACACACACAGAGAGAGAGAGAGAGAGAGAGAGAGAGAGAGAGAGAGAGAGAGAGAGAGAGAGAGAGAGAGAGGAGGATAAATAGCATTTCCTAAGGTTAAGTTTAATGTCTGAGAGTTACAGTCTTTTGAACTGGTAAAGAAACCTATGGATTGTTTTAATCCTGGTTATATTTTCCTGCTGGGTATTTAAGAACATGTAGATAGCCAAAATTAATCTTTGCTTTTCCGTCAAGGCCAGTCAAAGATGTGGTCATCAGGAGTGATCTTGGGTATGGGAGTAACCTCTGGTTCCTCTAGTCTTTCTTTTTACCAGATATTCCATCTATGTGAAGCTAAGTCAAAGGCCTTGATTGACCATTGTTTACTTGGAACTGTGGAAGAAAAATTTCCTTGGTGTTAACCCTTTTCTTTGTAGACTGGACACTGGTTAGAAATCATCAGATGGGGTCTCCATAGCCTCTCTAAACAAGAAAGCAGATGATTCTCCATAGTTACAGAATATTTTAAAGGATGTTCCGTCGTTCCCTGGAACATAGTTGACTTTGGAGGGTGAGGCACTATGACTATGTCAATATACATTTCTAAATATGGTTATTGGACATGCAGAAGGTTCACTATACTGGTCTGGTACTTTCAGCTACTATATAATATATTAAAAGCCGGATATTTTAAAATAAACTTTGATTAGACATGCATTTTGGCCAGTTATTAAAGTTGTTGATCTTTGACCCTAGAAAACTTTAATATGGTATACGTCACTACTAAGTCTTATCCTTTATATGCCTTAAATAAATAACTCAGAACTTCATAACTTGCATCAACTTTCTGGTCTTTTCAATTTTGGGGGGAAACATCCAGTCACGTTAATCTTCATATCTATAAATCCCTCTTTATTAAGATCATTTCCATCTTTAAATCCTTCTAATATTTTCTTTTATTCCTAATACCATGAGATAGGATGTTATTACTAAATTAATTTACTATTGTCGTGACAATTTTGTTCTTGGGAAAAGGGGAGGGTAAGCAATGTTTATCCCCCTTTTCATAAGGTCTCCCTGACAAACCAAACTTCAATTTCATCAAGGTTCACCCTAGGGACCACTGCGTTTATTGGTCCTGCTGATGAGGAGTTGGAGCTGGGTTACTGGCTAGTGTAGGTGACCCAGGAGTAATCACACTGGGAAGTCCTTGCCCAATATATATGAGCACATTTTTGTTTTTTGTGTTCTTGTTTGTTTGTTGTTGTTTTTAATAAATAAATAGATCGTTTTTTAGAAAGTCTTTTCTTTGTCTATGTAAAATTGGCTGGTATGGCCTGTTGTTCTCCTCTCTTTGTGAAGTAGTATTAACATTTAATAAGTCCCATTGTGATTAGTTTGAGCTGGCACATTTGGAAGTGTGAAGATGGCAGCTGTTTAATGTAGAAGCTAGGACAGACGCCCTGTATTGTAAGACAAAAACACTAGCTTGCCTGCTTTCTTTCTTTCTTTTCTTAAAATAGGCCTGGCAAAAGTAAGGATCTTGCTCATTTGTTTTTTAAAGAGGCCATAGTGTTAAAAAAAATCCTTAAAAAGTCTCTTTATATACCATTCATCTATATATAAAACACATTGAAAAGCACAGACATAAGTTATTCTCATTTAAAGGGAAGAAGACAATTGTCCAATAGGAAAAATGTGTCCTAGAGTTAAACTAATCGTTTTTTGAAGTTAATTTATACCTTCAAGTGATAGGGACCATTCAAGAATAGGGATAAGGACCTAACACCTTGACCAGAGTTTATGATTATATTTATCTTGTCCTGACAAGCAGATTTAAGGATTTTTTAAAATGTAAAATCTCATGTTTTACCTCGATAGTCACATAGATTACATATAACTCTTACTTTTTATCATTATTCTGCTCCTTGAAAGTTTAGTTTCATTATGGACAAAATGAAACTGGACCAAGTTATCGACTTTAGTTCTATGGGCACTTACTCATACGTTAACTGTCTTAGGGTTTCTATTTCTGAACAAACATCATGGCCAAGAAGCAAGTTGGGGAGGAAAGGGTTTATTTAGCTTACACTTCCACATTACTGTTCATCACCAAAGGAATTCAGGACTGGAACTCAAGCAGGTTAGGAAGCAGGAGCTGATGCAGAGGCCATGGAGGGATGTAACTTACTTGCTTGTTTTCCCTGGCTTTCTCAGCTTGCTTTCTTATAGAAATCAGGGACTACCAGACCAGGGATGGCACCACCCACAATAAGCCCTCCTACCCTTGATCACTAATTGAGAAAATGCCTTACAGCTGGATCTCCTGAAGGCATTTCCTCAAAGAAGGTTCCTTTCTCTGTGATAACTCTAGCATGTGTCAAGTTGACACACAAAACCAGACAGTACAATTGACCCCTTGTCAACTTGACACACAAACACATCACTATTAATCCTCAGCCCTCACTTTCTTATTCATCCTCAAGATCTAAATAATTTTCAAAGTCCCACAGTCTTTGCAAATTCTTACATATTAAAATTCAATCCCTTTAAAAAATCCAATCTCTTTTAAAATTCAAAGTCTTTTTACAATTAAAAATCTCTTAACTGTGGGCTCCACTAAAATACTTTCTTCCTTCAAGAGGGAAAAATATCAGGGCACAGTCACAATCAAAAGCAAAATCAAACTCCAAACGTCCAATGTCTGGAATCCACTCACGATCTTCTGGGCTCCTCCAAGGGCTTGGGTCACTTCTCCAGCTCTGCCCTTTGTAGTACACATCTTGTCTTCTAGGCTCCAGATGCCTGTACTCCACTGCTGCTGCTCTTCTTGGTGGTCATCTCATGGTACTGGCATCTCCAAAATACTGCTGTCTTCTGCTGTAACTAGGCTTTATCAATAGCCCCTCATAGGCTCTCTTCATGGCACCAAGCCTCAATTCCTTTGCATAACCTCTTCAATCCTGGGGCATCAATTGCAATTGAGGCTGCACCTTCACCAATGGCCTTCCATGGCTTCTCATAGTGCTGCTCTTCATAATCCCTTCATGCCTTCAAATCTAGTACCACCTGGGTGACTCTTACACATTACCAAGTCCAGCCACAGCCAGTACATTAACTAAATACATAACATAAAAACATACAAATAATAATCATGTGTAGAGCAATGGTTTATATACACATAAGCATACATAATATATACTTTAATAAGCCAAGATTTTGAATGCTACTGCTTGTCAGAACTATGTTTTTTTTATGATTTTCATTGTGAGAAGGAAACAACTTTTTAGGAGACATGTTAGACTGGCCAAAACCAGAAGCAGAGCAGTGTGGAGCAAAGGAGTCTCTTAGGGCACAGGGAAGGGATTCTACCCTAACTGGAGGAAGATGAGCCTGGATATAACAGGCACAAAGACCCAGCAGAGCCTGCCATAAAAGCTCCTCACTGGCAGCAGCTAGTCTAACACTTGGCAATTTATTCCTTGAGTCCCTTTTGGGAATTTGTGTCTTATCAATATTTATCTCTAGGCTTCCTTAAGTCTCAGTGTTTGCTCCCTTTCTTAGGCCCTCTTTAGATGCTGATAAGTGTATTATGTAAAAACCGGGTCAAAATTAAAACAACCCAAAACATTAAAATTAAAAAACAAAAACAAGCCAGGCAGTGGTGGTGCATGTTTTTAATCCCAGCACTTGGGAGGCAGAGGCAGGCAGATTTGTGAGTTAGAGGCCAGCCTGGTCTACAGAGTGAGTTCCAGGACAGCCAGGGCTACACAGAGAAACCCTGTCTAGAACAAAACAAAACAAAACAAAACAAAACAAAACAAAACAAAACAAAAACAAAAACCAAAAAACCAAAACCAAAACCAAAAACAAAGAACGAAAAGGTTGCTTTGTTTCCAGGTAGATGGAAACTCTCCAAGTCTGTTAGCAGTCTGTTTCCAGGATGGGGAAGGATGTGAGAAGCTTGCCAGTCACCACACGCTTCTTCCCTGCCACCAAGTTAGGGGCTAGCTTTTATAGCTTGTGTTCTTTTGCAGTAGTTGTTTTGACAACAGATATCTCTATATTACGAGATAAATGATGATAGCCTATATTGGAAATATTTTATCCACTAGCTGTTCTTAAAGGCGCATGTTTTTACAGTTTGGGCTGTTCCAGTTTCCTTTTTTTTGTGTGTCATAGAGTTAGGAGGCCCACCTGACCAATAGAGGGAATTTGCAGCCATTTTGGGATAAAAATGCCTGATTCTGAAGTGGGGAGTTCAAAATCCAGCTCCAGAGCCAGTTCCTCAGTGAGCTTAGACAGCACAGAAGAGTTTGTCAACATAGCCCACACATAAGCTGTCATGGATTTTTACTTTAGCCACTCCCATTTGAGGTTGAAGTAGATGAATTCTATGGTAGGATGTCTGGGATGGTTTACAACCTTCCTCTACAACGTAAACCAGAACTTTCCTTCTTACCTTTGTTTCTGGGAAGAATGTAGGGAGTCTGACAAGGAGGGAAGAGATGCCAAGTCTCAAGTGGACCTTTTGTGTCAAAGAGAGCTATCTGCTGATGTGCGTCAGCATCCTGTCCCTGTCTCAATAGAGAGGAAGAGTGGGAGAAATGTTTGACAGGGAGGGAGCTCATCAGAGATTAGCATCAGAGAGACTGTTTGGGGAATTAAGTTAAGAAGTTTGAGCTGGAAAAACCTGATGTGTTAAAATGGAGGAGCAGCGGGAAGAACAGGAGGGGAGACTTTGCTGGGGAGTTCCAGACCACTCTCTGTCTATTTTGATGATGTTCCCTAAGTCTCTGAGGAATTGGAAATTAAAAGTAAGGAATTCAGGCCTGGGGTGGCTGTTCTCTAACTGATATTGGAGTCAGATCTTAATGGAGTTAAGTCAGATCTTAATAAGAGTTGCTGGTCTATGGCCCACAAGAGCTAAAAATTTGAGGTTGGGTTTTAGGTATGCCCAAGGGGCATCTCTGGGAACAAACAATTTGGAACCCATCTTAGAATCAGAATCAGACATCAGTCAAAGGAATGATCTGATTCGCAGAAGGTCATGTCTCCTACTTGTGGAAGTCAGACAGCAAAATTCAAGGAACTCTGGGAGTTCTGGAGGGTGGGTGGGAGGGCTAGGTCTGGGGTGTCTCCACTCATTGGCCAAGCCTTACTTTCTTGGTGACTTTGTGGTGGTAGGTGTAGTCTTGGAGACAAATGGCAAGGCCCCTCTGTTCTGTAGGTTGAAAGAGGTGGGGGCATATCAGAAGAATAACTCAAGCTGTGTTTCTGTGGAGCAAGCAGGAAATCCTACAAGGACAAAAGTTGCATACCCCCAGAGGTTTCACATCACAAATGGCTGCTGTGCAATTCATAGTCAGCCTGGAAAGTGGCCATACTCTCCAATGGGGTAGGTGTCAGAAGAAGGAGAAAGGGAGAGAGCCAGGCAGTGGTGGCACATGCCTTTAATCCCAGCACTGAGTTCGAGGCCAGCCTGGTCTACAAAGTGAGTTCCAGGACGGCCAGGGCTACACAGAGAAACCCTGTCTCAACAAAAACCAAAACAACAACAACAACAAAACCAAAAAACCTTTTTTATCATTATCATATCTTTTACCGTATGTTGCCCTTCTTGTCAGGTGTCTGCCACCCCTGACTTCCTACAGCTGTTTTATTTACTGTGCTGATTTCTCGCCAGCCAGATGTTCTCACCAGTATACCAAGGCAGACACATTCCTCAGGTTCTTTGAGCTCTTCGTTTTAGGTCATTAGCCCTTTAATATAGTCATTTAATGTATCCATGTATATCAAGAACTTTCCCCTTTGCCATTATCAGAAGGTGAAGGGCTGAGCAAAGCTTGAGGTCTGTTGGAACATTCCCATCACCCTCAGGGCCTTAGGTCTCTTGAGTGTCTGAGAGATTGTACATTTATAGTTTATCCGAGGTCTTTCAGGTGTTAAAAGTACTCAGTAAGCACCAACTGTCCCCTCAGTGTTTGTTGGCCTACGTATGAATGTCCTATGTGCCAATGTCTTTTGTGTCTTTTTAGCATCTTCTTTTGTCTTTCCAAATCCTGTCAAGACCCTCCCTGCCAGTCCAGCTATAAGCACTCTCAGAGCTGAGCTCATCCCTTCTCACTTCAGCTCCAGCTCCTCACACCTTCCAGACTGGTCCTTGGCATCTGCATGCCTAGCAAGGTGCTTCTTCCTAAACTGTTCATTTAAATGTTACACCTTCCTTGGAGTGTGGCTCTGTGTATGTGTGTAGCAGGGGACTCTGTAGCAGTCCTGGGGCAGCAGACAGCACTCCTTGGTGGCTTCTTCAGAGGCTTTTCTCTCAACTGGAGACAGTTCCTTCATGTGCGGATTCACAAGCCTGGACATCCTCAGTACACCACAGATAGGGACATCCTCAGCACCAACACGAAGCTGCCTCCAGTTCATCTAAGACCTGCTCAGCCATGCCCTATATGACTCAGATATGTTTTGGGTCCTCAGTGCATTTAGCAAGTTAATTGTTCATTAAGGGGCTGGGACATTCACAGACCCTAAGCCCGACATTCTGACAGGATACCGAATGACTCTCTGAGTTTGATTTATGGGAGCAGGCTCAGCTCCTGGCTGGCTCATGTCAGCATGGACTAGAGTGATAAGCACACATTTATCTCCTGGCCTTGATGAATGACAGGGCAGGGTTGTGCCGTAAAGGCAACAAGACCCACCCCCAACACCCACGGGAAGAGGACTGTCACGGAGCACGTTAGCAAAGCCTGATCAGACTCCATGTGGGAGGACAATGCATAGATTTAAAAGCTAGAATTTTAATTATCATACAAATTAGGAGGAAATTAATCAGCTCACACTTTATGACTAGACTCGGAGTGGATCTCCGATGCTTAAGTTTTATGGCGAATCTCTGATTAATTGAGACACAGCACAAAGGTATAAAATCCAAACTCCAGCTGCATGCCAATCTCCTCATTTCCTCTGCACTTGCCCAAAGGTGAGAAACGAGTGAGAGGAGAATGCTGCGGCCCTCGGAAGAGACACGCGTGGATGCACACTCACACTCCTTCTCTGCAATGTCCTCACAGACTTGCCTGGAGACATGTTGCTGGGTGGATTACATCAAGGAGTCTAGATTAACCATCGTGGCCCTGAACCACCGTAAAACGTGGCAGTTAAAGATATTTTTGTTTTTACAAGGTTGGCCCCGTCATCCATGACTCCAGTGTCACCAGGCTTGATTAAGTCTGGGCACAGCAGGGGACTTTGGAGACCACAGTGGAAAGCTGACGAGAGCTGCCTGGGACTATAATGGAGAGGCTACACTTTGGACCTTGAATGTTTTGTGGCCTGAAGTCCCATGTTTGGACAGTACTGCTGGGAGGTTGGAAGCATGTTAAGTCATTGGAGACATGGCCTTAAAGGAGGTATTAAGCCTCTGGCCCTCCAATCCCTCCTCTATAGCGTGCTCTACCATGATAACTTCACTCTCCTAGTAAGGCAACAAACTCAAGGGATCAGGAATTGAAACCCCTTGTTTTAGTCAGGGTTTTACTGCTGTGAGGAGACACCGTGTCTAAGGCAACTCTGATAAGACAACATTTAATTGCAACTAGCTTACAAGCTCAGAGGTTCAGTTCACTATCATCAGGGCAGAAGCATGGCCACATCCAGGCAGGCATGGTATAGGAAGAGCTGAGAGTTCTACATCTGCATCTGAAGGCTGCTAGCAGAATACTGGCTTCCAGACAGCTAGGATGAGGGTCTTAAAGCCCATACCCACAGTGACACACCTAATCCAGCAAGGCTACACCCACTCCAGCAAGGCCACATCCACTCCAGCAAGACCACATCCACTCCAGCAAGGCCACACCCACTCCAGCAAGGCCACACCCACTCCAGCAAGGCCATACCCACTCCAGCAAGGCCACATCCACTCCAGCAAGACCACATCCACTCCAGTAAGGCCACACCTACTCCAGCAAGGCCATACCCACTCCAGCAAGGCCACACCCACTCCAGCAAGGCCACACCTACTCCAACAAGACCACACCTACTCCAGCAAGGTCACACCCATTCTAACAGGCTACCCTTCCTAATAGTGCCACTCCCTGGGCCAAGCGTATTCAAACCACCACACCCCTGATACCATGAGCCAAAGTGAACCTTAATTTCTTTTAAGTTGCTTTCCTCAGGTATTCTGCAACAAATAGAAAGTTCATTGTCACAATAAGAGACTTGTCTCTTACTGCCCTAAACACAAGAATTGCCTATGTTCAGGGCACCATTCTAGGTAGGGAGTATGTGGAGAGTTGGCGAGAATGCATCCATTAACTGGGCTGCTCCTGGCACAGCAAGCATACCATGCCATCCCTGAGCTGCTGACTTGCTCTCTACCCTGACTTCAGCCCACAGTCCTTCTCCTAGTGTTCTCTATTCTGGTCCTCAAACAAGTGAGTTCCTCCTGCTGCTCCAGGAAATGCGGAGCCATCTGTTCATTAAGCCAGTCACTGGGTTCTATAACACAGGCAACAACCAGACACATCTCATCACCACTAGACAATACTGCTCCATCCTGGTGAAAACAGTAGGCTTCATGTTCAGCACTGGTAGGATGAGCCCCCAGATTCTATCACATGAACCTTTGAGGACCTCAAATCACTCTGTAAAGTGGAAATTTCTGGTTGTGTTCATGTGATAAAGACTCCTGCGATGTTTTACTGAAGCAAGACACTCTATTCAGTTTGGGGGTCATTAATGTGAGAGGTACTAGAAATTATAGCCACTTGGGTGATGTTTAAAGTATGGTGAGCCTATCTCGTACTATACAAACTCTCCAAAGAATCTAGCTTCTTTCCTTATTGTTTCCTTAATTTTATCAAAGATTGGAGAGGACCTGAGAAAGAGTCATGACCTTTTCTTTTCTTTTCTTTTTTGAGTGTTAGTGACTTAACATAAAATTTATTTAAATGACAAGTATTTCTTAAAATGTGGGTGAAAGGTATAGACACCTGTGATCAATGCCAAATTATTTTGAACCATTGGTTATGTGCTCCAAAGTTTTCGAATATCCTAGGACAGCTAGATAGATGATAGATCATTTATAGATAAATAAGTAAGTGATAAGTGCATGGATGGGTAGAGAGATAGACAGACAGACACATGCATAGATACATGTATACATGCATGCATAGATACATGTATACATGCATAGATACATGTATACATGCATACATCTATCATGTATAGAAAGATAGAAAGATAGATAGATGGATAGATGGATATGTAGATAGACAGACAGATAAACAGATGATAGAGATGGATCAATTATAGCCTCTGTGGTAACTTTTATCATAGCAAAGCAATATCCTGGTGGCTTTCCTAAGTGTGTTCTGCACTCTGTAGTCAGCCAGCATTTCCCTTTTAACGTTCAACAAACATCTCACCATGCTTTCCACCTTGAATAGGTCCCTTCTAGTCTGGGGCAGCAGACTATGTAGACAGTTCCTGAGTCCCATGGCTGGCTTCCAACTTGGTATGTGAGTCAATGTGAGGAGCCAGCAAGTGCAGGGAGGCAGAATGTGAAGCTAGGGATGTCTTCTGTTGGATGCTTTTGAAGATACTGCAGGCCAGCCTCATATTTGTACTGTATCACCTCAGAACTGGTTGAGGTGGTCCGTAGTGATCATGGAGAATACTTCTGCCTGACATGTGCTCAACCTGAGAAGAGTTGGAGGGGCTTCTTTAAGGACAAAAATGAAACATATCATATATATATGGAAGTATTGTGTTTATTGTTGCCAAATCTTGTTTATAGCATAGGTGGAACTATTCAGAACAAGAATATGGCTAAGTATCCCTGGAAGCTATTAGGCAGACCAAGTAATCCTTCTAGAAGTATGTAAAGGCCAAGAACTGGTTATTTTCCTAGTTTTTACATTCTCTCTCTCTCTTTCTTCTTCTTCTTCTTCTTCTTCTTCTTCTTCTTCTTCTTCTTCTTCTTCTTCTTCTTCTTCTTCTTCTTCTTTTCTTCTTCTTCTCTTTCTTTCTCTTCCTCCTCCTCCTCCTCCTCCTTCTTTTTTTTCTCTTCCTCTCTCTCTCTCTCTCTCTCTCTCTCTCTCTCTCCCTCTCTGTGTGTGCAAGTAAATATATAGGCATATATGTGTACATATATGTCTGTGTGCTCTTGTATGTGTGTGCACATATATGTCTGTGTCTGTGTATATGTGCATGTGTGTGTGTGTCTGTGTATCTTTGTGTGTCTGTGTGTCTGCCATGTGTGTATGTTGGTGTTCATGTGTCTGTATGCATGCATGTGTACTCATGTACATGCATGTGTGCATACACATGCGCATGTGTATAAGCCAGAGATTCATTTCAATGCTATTCCTCAGGTTTCTTCCACATTTTTATAATTTTTATTTTTTTTGAGACACTGGCCTGGATTCACTGGTTTCAATAGGATAGTTGGTCAGCATGCTCATTCTTCAATTTATCACGTGTGTCTTCTCTGAGGACTGAACTCAGATCTTCAGGTTGTGCAGCACACAGTTTACTGACAAGGCCCCCTAGCTCCCCAGTGCCACTTTCCACATTTTCTTTGGAGGTTAAGCTATGGCTTTCTTAAGAAGACAGCCTTCTCTGTGCTTCTTCAGCAAGTGGATGCAGATTTAGGGAAGCGAGTATGCTTTGTAAAGGGAGTAGGCTTAAAATGCAACTTCTCCTGTGTTCTGGTTCGAGGGTCCTCTGGACCACTGAGTCTGGGTGTATGGTATTGGCCAAATCACATGTGACCAGAACCTTTGGTGTTGGATTTCCTTCCTCTGTTAAAGGCTTTAAGGTAACAGGACTAGGAATAGAGAGCCCAATGCCATAGAATTTACTTAGCATACATAAAGCCATTCATTATTCAGTTTCTAGTAAAGCACACACACTTGCACATGTGTGCATGAGCACCCCTCACACACAATATAACTGGCTAGATAAAATTTGAATATAATAAAAGGAGAATGTAAAGAAGTAATAACACTAAAATGGCATCAATTTAAAAGGTGATCTAAGAGCTTCACATCTTTGCCTTTTGACCTTTATGTGCTTTTTCCATGTATCATTTAAAAAAAATTTAAAATTTATTTTTATTTATGCTTATATGCCTGTTTGTTTGTATGTGTACTACATGTGTGCAGTGCTGTGCAGTTCAGTGACCCCCCTGAACTGGAGTCACAATGGTCACACCTGATATGAGTGCCGAGCACTGTCTCCGGTTCCCTGTAAGAACAGCACATGCTTTTAACCACTGAGCTATCTTTTAAAAGATGATCCATATGATTTAGCTTTACTCCCATGGGAGAATTGCTACATGACTTATTCTAAGTGAAAAGTAGCACTGGGGCTGGTTTATTCCCAAAGAGAATCTACCACGTCTGGATGGGAGATGTTAAGATTGTGGGAGAACTGAGCTTAGTTTTTAGAAGGGTTACTCATGACTTAGCTTCATGTTCCCCAGTCACATGATGAGATCTGCAGTTGTATGGGGAGTCTCAAATGCATAGAGCACTCAATCATCCTGATCTGGTCATAAAGATTTTGGTAGAAGATGTTGGGGATTTAGTGGTTTAAAATGGGGTGTAGTGAGAAGGCTCAGCAGGGAAAGGCCCTCTCTGCCATCCCTGAAGAGAAGAGTTTCATCTCCAGGGCTTCCATGGTGAAAGAAGAGAACTGACTACTCCAGTTGTCCTCTGACTTCCGCATGAGCTCCGTTTATAAATGTCAAAATAATTTTTCAGAATTAGATACAGATTAAAAAATAATAAGACCTCAAATTTTCACCTATAAATTAGAAAATGTTTTTAATTCCACTTTATTTAGATGAGACAGGTACTCCTGTACATTAGTGTGGAGTGGAACAGGTGTGGAAAGAATTTGACAACATGAATACAGCCTAAAGGATAATTATATCTTTTGGCCTATAATTTAACTTCTAGAAAATTATCCTAAGTAAAATCTAAAATGCAGAAAAAGCATGATGTGTGAAAATTCATTTACTCAATACATATTTATTAAGGGCTCACTACTGTACCTGATGTTTTTCTAAATACTGGAAATTTAGCATCAAATTAGGGACAAAATCTTCCTGAGCAAGTGTTACTTCAAGCTGGAGACTGGAGATCCAAAGCCAGAGCACTGGAAAAACCATACACCCAGAGCCTGAAGATGGGTGTCAAGATGGCTCAGTGGGTAAAGGTCCTTGCTGCTAAGCCCAATGATATGAGTTCAATTTCTGGGTCTCAAAAGGTAGAAGGAGAGAACTACTTTCCCACGCTATCCTCTGACCTCTACCTGTGCATCCTGGTGTGTGCCCAAGCCACCGGCTTGGGGAGAAGTAGAAAAACAATATGGCAACTGCCAGAGTCTAAGTATTCTTCCTATCTTTTAATTCCTGACTTTTATCCAAGGATAGAACAAGCCAGAGAACAAGCACAGCCACAGAAACTCTGATGAGAGGGTCTGGGGGGATAGATGTGTCAGGAAAGCTCCTCCTTAGTAAGAATTCTGTAGGGTTGTGCACACCAGTAACCTCACTGCTGGAGACCAGGATATAGGAGGATCATTGGGCTCACTAGTCAGGCGATTTCAGCCAGTTGAAGAGCCTCAATTCAGTAAGAGACCCTATCTCAAAAATAGAACGGAGATCTATTGAGGAAAACACAAATCTTTGACCTTAGGGCTCTACTGGACACACACACACACACACACACACACACACACACACACACACATCAGAACCAAATAACAAACAACAAAATTATGGATGAAGTCTGCCTCTTGGGATAAAAGATAGAGAAGAAAGCATCATATGGGCAGAGGGCATGAACATTCTTATAAGGCTTTCTATTGCTCTACTGCTTTCTCTCATGGTCTTAATTAAGCATCAGTGCCATTGGCTAATGGAGTGTGGTAGAGTACACAAGGCTCCAATAGGAAAAATGTTTTATAATAAGTGAATCTGTGGGAAGTGTCCCAGATGAATTTTGTATGCACAAGTGGTATGTGTGTGTGCATGCATGTATATTTGTATGTACATGTGTGTATGTCTGTGTATGTGTACATATATATGTGTGCATGTGTGTATGTCTTGTGTGCGTATACTTCATGTGCCCATGTGTGCCCGTGCACGCACACACACATACACACACACACACATACACACACACACACACACACACACACACAGGCATATGCATTTAGAGGCCAGAGGTGATCTTTAGGAATCTCAGTTGCTCCTTATTTTATTTGAGACACAGTCTTTCACTGAGCTCAGAGTTCATTGATTTGAATAGAATGATTGGCCAATGAGCTCCATGGATTCACCTTTCTTTGAGGCTCCAACCCCTATGTGAGGTTTCTACTCTGTACAATGAAGTTTATACTCTGAGGTTAAAAGTCCGAGACTGGAATCCTTCTGAGCAGAGGAGCCAGGAAGATGACTGAGGAGGCAAAATCCTTGGGAGAGCGAAACTCCTTGTCTGCTGAATGAGGCGGACTCCACTCAGACTTACCCACAGTCCCAGGGCAAAGTCTGAAGAGTATCAGTGGAATGTAGCCTGGGCAGCAAGCAAGGCTGTGGAAACAGACCTAGTATTGGGATGACCACCCAGGGAAGGAATAAGACAAGTCTTACAATCCAACCCTTAACTAATGGCTCACTTACTCAAGCTAGCAGAAGCCCAAGACTCCTCAGAGAATTATAACAAGACTCAGGTGTTCAGCGTTCAGAATCATCTGAAATTGCAGACTTCCAACAAATGGGACTGATTCTCAAGGGCAATCAATCAAGTACAATCAATCAAGGGCAATCAATGAAATCAACAAAGGCCAAGCTTGGTATAATGAGGAAGGTTGAAATTCTCAGATTGACCATAAAGGCGCCATTGTGACAATGACATGTGAATTGAGGGGGTGGGGCATTTCTAAAGCACTTGGAGTTAGAGGAATTCTCAGTGGCAAAATGGAAATCGTAAATTCAGAACCTGTGATGGTTAGTGTTATCAACGTGGCACAATCTGGGGGACTTACTGTCTAGATTAGACCTGTGGGCATGTTTGTGGGGACTGTCTTGATTACATTAATTGAGGTAGGAAGTCCCAGTCCAATAGAAGGAAGCTCTGTTTCCTGTATTTTTGTTCTGGATTGCATAAAAAGAGGAGAAAATGAACTACGTACTGGCAAACATGGATGCATTTGGTTTTTCTCTGAACTTCACTGTCGACGTGAGTGTTTCAAGTTCCCAAGGCCTTTGACTTGAATGGTCATGAGGGACTGTGAGCCAGAGTAAACTGTTTCTTCCCTTTTGAGTTTGGAGGATGCTCTGTCAGAGCATCTGGAAAGGAAACTCAGACCCCAATTCAAATTTTAGGATTGGAATACCTAACATCTGAAGCTGGCAAAAGTGCTAGGTTCATTTAGCTGAATGGATGGAGCCAAAGGTTCAGATTGAACAGGAATCCAGCAAACTTGAAAACAGGAAAAGGAATGATTCCAGGTGAAAGTAGGGTATGAAGTTATGGAGATGTGGCTTGTAACATGGCTCAGCAGGTAAAGTGCTTACCACACCAGGGTGAGGATCTGAGTTGGGTGTGGTGGCGTGCATTTGTGCTGGACACAGGTGGGTGTTGAGGTTTGCTCGGCTGCTATGGATTGTAATGCTAAGTGTAGGCCCCCAAGACCTGGTTGCCCCAGAGGTGAGAGAGTCTGCATGTAGATGAAAGGGATGCTATGTGACCTTGCCTCCAAGTTATTTATGATTGGTAAAGATGCCAACAGCCAATAGCTGGGCAGAAGAGACACAGGCAGGGTTTAGGGTTCCCAGGCTTGGGGTTGGAGGAAAACCATGGCGGGGAGAAAAGGTGGAGAGAGGAGAAAGCCCCATGACTTTTAAAATAATGGCCATGTGGGTTGGAGTTGAGAGCAGCACATACAAAACATGGCAGATTACAGAATGGGATTATTGGCTGGGAAATAGACATAATAGCATAGAGGATATGTATCTACCCAGCTCTTTTGCTGAACAAGGCTTATTATAAATATAAAAGTTATGTGTATCTCTTATCTGGGAACTAAATGGTCAAAGGTGGGGTAGAAACCCCAGATTGAGGTTAAATATTTCTACAATGAAGAACAGGTACTAACTATTATGTCTATTTTCCAGCCGATAATTTTATTTATATGAAATTTTGGAGACAGCAAATGTATGGAGGTGGATGTTCATTCTCCACAGTGGGTGAGGGAGGCAATTTTGTATCTATGTAAGTGGGAAGGTAGCTAGTAGCCAAGAAGAGAAGGGCTTGTTTCTGAAGGAATAAAACTAATTCCGAGGTTGATTACTGTATTACTGTGAATACGTGAGAATTTGTCAGAATGCATCAACTGTGTGAATTGTTTGGTATCAGTTTATATCTCATTAAAACTGTTAAAAAATATTATTCATAGACACATTACATTCAAGCTGGTAAAAATCAAAGATCATTATGCTTTTGGAATAAAGAAATCCCACATAACACTGCAGGGGAACTATTATTTATATGAATGTAAATTTCTCGTGGAAACAGGAATGGTGTGTTTAAGGTCCCCAAAGAGTGAATATAATTACAAACCCAGAAGATACCCAGCAGGAATCCATGCAAAACAAAACCAGTCTTGGCTGAAATAAAACTAAAGATTCATCAGCAGTATACCTGTTCTAAAATGGATGCTGAAGAAATGTCTTCGAGGAAACAGGAAAATTTCGAACTTAATGAAAGTGAACAGGGCCTGGAAAGGTGGCTCGTGTAGTTAAGTGTAGTTAAAGCACTCACTATGCAAGTGTGAGGATTGGAGTTTGGATTCTTAAAGCCCTTGTTTTGGGTATACGTGGTAGTTGGTAGTTACCTTGTAATCCCTGCATTTGGTAGACAAAGAGAGGGCATCCCCAAGGCAAGCTGGCTAGCTAAACTATCTAGAATCAGCAAGATCCAAGTTCAGTGAGAGACCTTCATCAATAAATAATGAATGACAAGACTAGACACCTGACATTAGTATTGGGCCTCCTCACACAAGTGCACACAAATATGCACACACCTCCTCACACACACACCCAAATATGTGCAAATATGCATATACTAAGTATGTACCATGCATGGTGGTTTGAACAGGTGTACCCTCCATAGATGCATGTGTTTGAATGCTTGGACACACAGAACAGCACAAAGAGGAGATATGGCCTTATTGGAGGAGGTGTGTCCTTGTTGGAGAAAGTGTGTCGCTGTGTAGGTGAGCTTTGAGGTCTCCTATGCTCCAGACAGTCAGTGTGGAAGAGAGTCTCCTTCTGGTGACCTTTGGATCAAGATCTAGAACTCTCAGCTCCTTCTCTAGCACCACGTCTGGCTGCATGCTCCAATGCTTCCTGCCATGATAATGATGGACCGATTCTCTGAAACTGTAAGCCAGCCTCAATTAAATGTTTTCTTTTACAAGAGTTGCCTTGGTCATGTTGTCCCTTAACAGTAATAAAACCCTAAGACACTGTTCATACAGACATACACACACACACACACACACACACACACACACACACACACAGAGCAAACAGCATATCTATGTAAGTCCTCTGTATGATGTGGAGATGGAGAATCATAATACCAGGGATATGTATAAATATAAATTACATAACAATTATAAGCCAATGGGAAAAAAAGACTAAGGAGACCCATGCGACTGACTGTTAAGTCATCTAAGTTTTTTTAGAAGTGGCAACACAGTGTGAGACTCTGAGAAAAAAAACGTAGCATGTATGTTTTAATCCCTAGAAAAAACACAAAAGAAACACAGAGTGTCATGGGGGACCAAGGGGCTCAGAAGTTAGGAGTGAGACTGTGCTGTGTTAACAGTCATTGGACAGACTTCCTAACTTTTATTTCTCTCTTGTATTCTTCCTTTCTTTCAAACAGATGCTGCTCACCCATCACTTACTCATCTTGATCCACAGATAGGTCTTAATGATTTTGCAAGAAAAAGAAGCTGCAGACATTGTGAGGTGGAGACATGGTCCATGGGAAAGGGGGGAAACAGGACAGAATAAGAAATGATTTTCCACTGAGGAGTGCTGCCTGATGCAATGTATGATCAGGAGACATTAGATGAGTCTTACAGACTTAGGAACCGCAAGCTACATTGATGAGAATTGGTAGAACACCAGGATATTGCCAGAACTAAGCTGAAGCTGTCTCAGGGGATGGGTGGGGGGAATGAGCTTTAAATATTGTCCTTAAGGAATTCTCTGGGGTAAAGTCCTGAGGAACTGGAGTTCACAATCTGAGGGTCATTAAATCATGTATGAGTTCTCAGAGACAATGGTAGGATTGCTGGGTGTCTGTGAGGCCCTGAGAGGAGATAAGGAGTCTTCCAGGGAGAATTAAGTCATGCTCAGTGGTCAGGGGTATCTTGTAGCTCTGACTGACTAGCAATCAGGTTGCTTCTTTATTTATACAGATTTCACAGAACTAAGACAAACTAATGATCATTCAAGAAGTACAAATTATATCATTTTGTCTCTGGACATGTGTTTGATTTTTCTTTACATGCCCAGGGTTACAAGGTCAGTCACAATTAGAAAGTACAAATAAAGCAGATTTTCTTTTTCTTATTAGCCCTATAACTCCAATCCAAAGAATCTAAAGAATGTCTCTGTCAAAACAAACACATTTATTATATGACAGCTTGCTTTTAGGCTGGCAGTATTTGTAGTTTTAAAGCACTCCAAACAGAAAATATCAGAACCAGTCCTTTTATGAGTATCAAACACCTTTTACTTACATCCTTTTATCATCTACACTATAAAGTAGGAAAAATCAATCCATCTTATTTATTGAATTCTATTCCAGGAGTGTATGATCCCCTATCTTTAAACTATAGTTTTAGAAAGCTCTACGCTTATAAAAAGAGGTCTTGAATCTTACTAATTCTTCTGGCCAGCTGGAGTTTGTCAACTATCATGCAAGTTTACCCTGTATCAGTTATACTGTTTGAGTTTGCTTAGTGGCAGATACCCTAAGAAGATTCCTGGGGTCCTGACCTCATTTAGAAATTCCTAACTTCATGCTTATCTGTGCTTATCACGGTCTCCAGGACACAAAGAAGACTTCCAGACAGGGCCAGATAAAGTTATTTGCCTAAAAGCAGAAGGGATAGTAAGTTTAAGACTTTCCTAAAGAGACTCAGAATTTTCTCAGGAAAAGACATGCCATGGGTCATAATGCAGAAAGTCCCCAAGAATGTAGCACACAGAGACCAACACTGAAAAGTGAGAGACAGAGTGACAGCAATCACAGCATTTGACAGCTTTGCTGCACCTGTGTCAGACAGCTGTGCTGGCTCCATGACTCTGGCAGTTTCCAGTGGCTGTGGCTGTGCCATAGGATCATTCCAGTGGCTGTGGCTGTGCCACAGGATCATTCCAGTGGCTGTGGCTGTGCCACAGGATCATTCCAGTGGCTGTGGCTGTGCCACAGGATCATTCCAGTGGCTGTGGCTGTGTCATAGGATCATTCCAGTGGCTGTGGCTGTGCCACAGGATCATTCCAGTAGCTGTGGCTGTGTCATAGGATCATTCCAGTAGCTGTGGCTGTGCCACAGGATTATACATAAAGACCTTTCCCATGCTGGTCTTCCCAGATATGAGACAAAACTGTTTCTATGTAGAAGGACATAATGTGGGAGAGTGGAAACATGAGACATGAGCCACTCAAAACTGGCCAGCCAAATTTGTGAAAGAAACAAATGGAGTTTCTCGAACAAGAAAGATAATAGTTGGAGCTTGTCATGAGCACACAGGCCTAGCACTTGGGAGACAGAGGCAGGAGAGTCAGGAAATCAGGATTATCTTTGGCTTTTCAATGAATTCAGAGTCAGCCTGATTATCTTAAAAGAATCAAAAGTGAGTTGGAAAGGTAGATCAGTAGTTAAGAGGACTTGTTGCTCTTGCAGAGGATCTGAATTTTATTCCCAGTACTCAAATATCCCAGTACTCAATCATCCATAACTCCAACTCCAGAGGGGATCCAACACCCTCTCCTGACTTTCACAGGCACCAGGCACACATGCAGGCAAAACACTCATACATATAAAATACATCCACTCAAAATAAGAAAGATATGAAACATTATTGAATTCACACCATCTCTTCCTTAAGATTGGGCGTACTGACTTGCTTTGATGGAATAAAATACTGACAGGGAGAAAGAGTATCCATAAGCTAGAGTAAAGTGGCAGACACTACGATAGTCAAATGACTAAGACTAACACTACCAAAGATGTCATGTGTCTTTGGTAGTGTCATTGGCAGCAGCGGTGAGGAAGCACAGCTCTATGCTATTGTCTACAGCAGCCTAGAGAATCCCTTAACCTCTTAGGGACCTCAACTCAGGTACAACCAGATTCTTGGCTTTCCCCAAAATTTGTGAATTTGTAGAAAAGAATTTCAGGATAAGCCAATATGAAGCATAGTTGAATTTATTTAGAAGACATTTTAAACATCTATTTTAAGCACATGAGTTAAAAGACAGAAAAGTTTAGAAAGTAAAGTTGCACAGAGAACAGAGGTGTGGGCTTTTCCAGGGACCCAAGCTGAGTGTCTTAGCATCGCCTATCTGTGCTACTCTGGTGGCTGTCAATCACATTGGGAAGGCTTGCCAAAACTCATGTTTTGCTTTTCTTTTTCTACTCTCTTTTATGTCTATGAAACAACAGGGTGGCTCTGAGGTGACTCCGATAGGATTATAATCTAATAAAAGGAAATCAGGTGCCACTAGGCTTGCACAAGTAATTTACCAGATACCTTTTGTTGTAAATGAGATTTTTTTTAAAAAAGTATTGTTTTATATTTGACAAGTTCAACCATATTGCTTGATTGTATCTATCCCCAACCCCTCCTTTCCAACTCTTGCAATGTTTGTTCCTAATACCTCTGCTTCCAAACTTAACATTTATAAATAATATAAATGTTATATTAAAAAGACATAATCCACTAAGTTCAATTAATGCTGTCTATACATTGTGGAACCATCCAGAGGGGCATGGGTGACCTACCAGTTGACAGTCACCAACAGTAATAAAATGGGTCTTTGTTGAAAGAACTAGGAAGGCAGACAGTTCTTAAGTAAATTTTATGAACTGTGCTGGAAGTCCTGATTCTTACCTGGTGAGAGACTTTAACTGGACTTCCTGGGGAGAGCCACCTTTTTCTTTCCATGTGTCCAATTGTCTTCCTCGTTTTTTATTCAGCTTCAGTAGGACATGCCAAAAGGTTCCTTCATCTTTGATTTTTTTTCTTTCTCTAAATCTATGTGTAGTTCTGTTCTAATCATGAAAAAGAAAAAGGCAGAAACCATACTGGGGCATGTTCTATAAGGCAGCTGTTGGTTGCCTTGAGACTGTCAAACACAGAAACAAGGTGAGCTGACAAAGCCCGAGAAGAGACTAGGGATACACGGAGACTCCGGCATGAGCTGGATGCTAAGGATGTGGATAGTAAGTGTGGTGATTTCTTATGGTGAGTTCAGAGCATGCACTTGAACTAGCAGACGCCTCTTTGTTTTGACAGACCTGTGATACTAAAATAAAATGCAAGGCATGTGGGAAATGGCATGAGTGTTGTCTCTGTGTTGTATTTACACTTCTGTCTATGCATTTAAATGTCTCCATAAGCGGTAGGCTGATGAGGAGTAAACTCACTGTAGAGTGCTTACCTAGCACACTTAATACCCTACATTTAATTCCCAGCACCTCAAACACAAACCCAAACTAAATACAAGGCTCTAAAGTGTGACAAGAAGAGATCCCAGGACAACTTCCTAGGCCGTTCTAGATGGACATGCTCAGATGCCGTAGGAGGTGACTGGAGGATTGCCGTGAATGATACCAGGAGAGTGACGGTTGTAAAACCTAGAGTCTGGGTAAATCTCCAGTCTGTTAAAAGGAAGATGAAGGAAAATGGCCATTTGGTTCCAGAAAGGAGGTGAATGAAACTATCCTGTAGACAATGAAGTTTATTAGAAGGGAGGGGAGATGAACACAATCATGGAAGTGATGGTTGGGCCATGAGTCTAGAAAGCATTATGGTATGGCCATTATGCCGGAGCGTGCAACATAATTGTGGTGGGACCTTGGGATGGAGGAACATTGCAGACAAAGTTAGCTTAAGGCTGTAGAGTAGAAGCCAATCTGCTGTGGATTGCAAAGTGGATTACATGGGAGTGGGGATGAGAGTACGCCATTCAGGGAGAGGGAGGAGAAAGAGAAGGGAAGAGCAAGTGATGGACTGTGAAAGCCAGAAATCCCCTAGTTTGACAATGTTTCTCCAGGATGAGGAGCCTGGACAAAGCTCAAAGCCAGTTTCCAGCAGAGATAAAGAAACAATTGGATCACAAATTCCTGTTATATCTTAGAGGATGGCGACTAGGGCAGCAAAGGATTTCTCAGTTCTTTGTTTCAAATGATAGACCAGGGTGGGGGTAGGTGGGGGCAGATAGAACTCAAAGTGACAAGCCCGTAGTTTAACATGGACTCAGCTGTGGTGTAGTTAAGTTCAGGGAGACACCATAAGGAAGAATCAGCGGAGGTCTTGCCAGGTGGAAGATGAACACAAGTCTCATTGCTAAAGCCTCTGTGGGACAGCGCAAGGCAAGTGCGACAGGCATCCTTTGCTTTGGGTTACATGATAGTTGGAGTCGTGGGGTGAATAGCTTGTCTGGAAGACAGGGGTGAACCTTGGCTGAAGCACACGACGTGGTTGGGAGTAAGTGTGTAGTAAGTGGATGGGAACAGAAGTGCTAGCTTGGGCAGTGTGCAAAGAAATGGGGTCTGAGGGACTAAGGGACACACATCTTAAATAAGAGGCTTCTGCCCAAGTCTGTAGCATTCAAGTCCCTTCCTGCTCATCCTGCTTTTGTTTCTCTCACGGGAAGCTATGCTCTGCACACCTGGCCATCAAGCTGTGTTCTGAACACCCAGTCATCAAGCTATGCTCTGTACACCTGGACTTTAAGGTGTGCTGTGTACACCTGGTCTTCAAGCTATGCTATGCACACTTGGCAGTCAACCTATGCTATGCACATCTGGCCATCAAGCTGTGCTCTGCACACCTGGTGCTCAAACTATGCTTTGCACACCTGGCTGTCAACTTATGCTATGCACATTTTGCTCCATCTGCACATGGCAGCTGCCAACTGTGTTGTATCAAGAGACACAGCCCAGCACTTTCACCAACAGCCTGAATCCCCTTAGCCTTTAGTTTCCCCCAACTCAGGTAAAGTCAGATCCTTAACTTTGCCCCCAGAAAAGAATTTCAGGACTATAGGACAAAAATTTAAAGTGTGACAGTTTTTCTAACCTGGCTAGCTCTCAAATAATTGAGACAGAGAGCTATGGATTTATTCCACAAGCTTTAAATAACTGAGCAGATATTCCTGATCCTCTGTGCTTTATCTTAGCTATTCTCAGCCACACACCCTGAGTTATTTGTATTTAGTCTCTCCTTGGCGCTTTCTGCTGTAGCTGTCTGACTACACTATGGAGAGCTCCCTTGGAGACTCTTCCTCATGTTTGACCTCATGGTGACCTTCTTCCTCCTCCTCTTCCTCCTCCTACTCCTCCTCCTCCTCTTCCTTCTGTGGCCCTTCTCCTGGAACCTCACCTGCCTGTGTCAAACTCCTCCCTGGATCTTCTGCCAAAGACTCATGGTTGGAATTGGAAGTCCAGCCTTCCTATCTCCTCTGCCCAGTTCAGTGTTTTATTAACCAATCAGAGATAATTGGGGAGCATCCTCTATCCCACATTGATACAGGAGATTCTTCAATGTTCATGACAGTGCTCCTGCCCCAACTATAACTAGATGAGGACACAGAAATTAGCATCTGAATACGCAGAGCACAGGAGCCTCCTCCAACACAGTACCAGCCAACGGTTAGGTAGAGCTGGTATAAAGGCCTTTGAAACACACAGTACAGAGGTTAAGAGAAAGATGTGTGATGGGAGAAAGAATGAGGAGACGATGGAGGCTCCTCAGAGGAGACTCATACTGTATTGTCTTTACAGAAGTCAGAAGGTAACACTACATTATGAAACTCCTACTCTCAAAGAGTTCTTACATTTAACTGAGGTCATGGGTAGTTCCCTCAGGTATCTGATCAGATTGCAATCCATAAGAAAAAGCTGCAGACCACAGTCATGGGGGAAGTTAGGATATCTTCACCAAAACAAACAAAGAATCTCTGTCCCTGTTTGCTTCCTATTCCTTGACAAACACCATGACCAAAAGACAGCTTGGGGAGGAGAAGACTTCATTAGCTTACATGTCCCCACCACACCTGCCTGGATTAGTAAGGGAAGTTAGGGCAAGAACCATGGAGGAGTGCTGCTTATTAGCTTGTTACTGTCCTTATAGCTGCCTTTTTATACATTCCAGGCTCAATTACCCATGAATGGTACTCCAACAGGAGGCTGGTACTTCCTGTATCAATTAACAATCAAGAAAATTCCACCCCCCCCCCATAAATGTGCTCAAAAGCCAATCTGATGGAGGAAATTCCCCAGTTGGAGTTCCCCTCTCCCTAGGTATTTCAGGTTGACAACTGGGATTACACAACACAGATAGATTTATTAGAATGTAACATCTTGGTAGGTTGAAGAGGACACATAGCTTACATATGTGTCCATGTGTAAGCTAGATATGTAGATACATGGTTGTACTGGCTAGTTTTGTGTGTCAACTTGACACAGGTTGGAGTCATCACAGAAGGGAGCTTCAGTTGGGGAAGTGCCTCCATGAGGTCCAGCTGTGGGGCATTTTCTCAATTAGTGATCAAGGGGGTAGGGCCCCTTGTGGGTGGTGCCATCCCTGGGCTGGAGGTCTTGGGTTCTATAAGAGAGCAGGCTGAGCAAACCAGGAAAGCAAGCCAGTAAGGAACATCCCTCCATGGCCTCTGCATCAGCTCCTGCTTCCTGACCTGCTTGAGTTCCAGTCCTGACTTCCTTTGGTGATAACAGCATTGTGGAAGTAAGCTCAATAAACCCTTTCCTCCCCAACTTGCTTCTTGGTCGTGATGTTGTGCAGGAATAGAAACCCTGACTAAGATAATGGTATATGTGTTACTTTTCTTGATTCTATGACCAAAAGTCCTAGCGAGAAGTGACTAAGTAGACTGATGTATTCTTGGGACATGTGATTGGAAAGGTGTAGCATAGTGGCAGAGGCATGAGGCAGTTGGGCATATCACATCCACATTCAGAAAGCAGGGTGAGGTGAATGCTGGTGCTTAGCTCTCTTCTTCCTTTCTGTTTAGTCTTGGACCCCAGTCCATGGATGGTCCCAGCTGCACTCCAGGTGGATCTTCCCTGTACAGAGAAATGTTTCTGGAAATACCTTCATACACACACACACACAGAGGTACATTTCCATGATGATTCTAAATGCATTCAAGTTGACTGTCAAGATTACTCATCACATGTGGAGAGACAGAGATACAGACATAGATATTTTTAAAATTTTTGTTGATTTAATTTTTATGCATATGGATGTTTTGCCTTTATGTATGTATATATACCACATGCATGACTTGTGCCTCAGAGGCTAGAAGAGAGCATCAGTTGAGTGCATGGACTGTACGTCCCTGGGAACTGTCCTTTGAGATGCAGGTCTTTGGTTGTTCTGTTTTCCTGTGGACCTAGGGACTGTTTCTTTGGACTCTTTACTGTCTTGGGTCTGGCTCTGGGACATGCTATGGGTAGAGGAGTTTGGAGACACCCTGCCCATGGTAGGGGCTCAGCCATGGATTATGCAATCCTCTCTCGACTTGACCAAGACTGATTTTTCTGAGCTGGGCAGGTGATAGGATGGTGCGATCAGGCATTCCAGAAAGGGGGCAGTGATATGAGAGGATCTCCCACCTTTATAGCTAACCTCACTCAGATGTCCCCCTGTGAGCTGAGAATAATCTCTATTAGGCTTAGTTTCCCCCACTTAACTGCATGACTGCACTGTGAGTCTTCAGGGCTTCAGAAGCTGTTCAATCCAAGCTCAAGTTCCTCATTTAAGTTAGCCTATACTACAACATCCTAAAGCTGTCCTGATATCAATGGGGAGTGGGCAGGAGAAAAGTAGAAACTAACTCTGTTCTAAGATGATACTGAAGTCTTAGGCTGTCTGTTGTGACGGTCCTCCTGTCAGGTGGCCATCTGAATGTCTGTGCATATACACGGGTGACCATCTGACATTCCTCATAACTCCAGATGTGACCTACCTGTCCAAGCAGCTCCGGAGGTGACCATGCAGCTGTCCACTATCCACACAGTCCCAGAAATGGTCTTCTGATAGCATGACTCCATAAGTGAACATCTAACAGTCACCTTTGTTCAGAGGTGACACACCCAACTGTTTACACAGGTCCAGAGCTGACCCAGATGCATCTGCATAGCCTCTCCCCCATTCAGCTTCCTATCTTTACCAATATGGGTTCTCCATACTTCATAATTGCTTTGTCTGAAAGGGATTTTTACAATCATGGAAGCCATTCAAAAACTAGAGCCCATCGCTGTCCATTTGCTTTTGGACATGCTTGGGCACCCTGGGGCTTTGTTCCTTTTTATTGCTAAGTAGTGTATTCAGGGTGAGAGGTTTTCTACACTGCAGCCCATGAAATGCCTCCATGGCTCATACATACTTATTTGTAAACCACAATCTTTTACTCACTTTTGGCATACTGGTATACAGTGTACCACCTGGGGATTACCTGTGTAAAACCTCGTGAGGGGTAAACACACAGGCATAGTCTGAGGCCAGTTGGATCCACTCCGCTGTGACGTTATTGAGATACTCTGCTTTCTGGAGTCTCTGTGTTTCCTGTAGACACGTGCCTTGTTGACTGTGGTAATCAGGATTTAGACGGCTGGATGAAGCCATTTATTCTGGGCCAGAGCTTTGTCAAAATGTGGCGAGCTTTATGCTCAGTGTAATCATGATTGTACCATGGAAGAGCCTTTAATGCTGCAGCTGTTGGATGTCAGAGCAGGCTTGTTTGCCCTTGTCGAAACTGGTTGCTGTCCTCTGATGCAGGCTCTCCTGAGGATGCTTGGATGTGGACAGCTGCTTCCCTCACATCACATGCCCATTTAAATGGTCACATGAAGGGATGTCAGGAGAACTTGAACTGATCTAGAAAACAGGGAACAGCATGGACTAGACCTAGCCCAGACCACTCACAGATGTGAAGTTCCAGTTTTCATGTTGGTCCCCCACAAATAAGAGTGCATGTTGTCCCTGACTGTTGATCTCCTGTGGCTCCCATTGCCCTAAATGGACTAGCTTGTTTTGCCTCAGTGGGAGAGGATGAACTTAGTCCTGTAGTAACTTCATGTACCAGGGTGGATTGGCAGGAGGGGAGAGCTCCCCTTCTCAGAGGAGAAGGAGAGGAGGAAATGGGGGGCAGCAAAGAGCTATGTGAAAGAGGGACTGGGAGGACAGGGGAGGCTGATATTGGCATGAAATTTTTAATTAAAAAATACATATATAAAAAATAAAGGCTGTTCCTTGCTTTTGGATTTTCCCTTAAGTTCCCAGGAGATTGGCACTGTTAGAAAATGTGAATAGCTGGGGTAGGAGGAGCTTATCCAAAGGAGGAAATAGGGCAGGGCCAATCAGGGAAGAGAGGGAGGATGGACGGTCTACTGGAGCCTCTAAAACATCAGAGCCATTGAGAATCCCCCCACCCCCTCTGCAACAGACACAGAGTGGATTCTCACATTGGATCTCACCTAAAACCAAAAGAAGGGACCCCACAAAGTTGTATGTCAGTATGGCTATGGCAAGCAGTAGTTACCAAATCCTAACGGCAGGAATGCTTGGCAATCCAGACCCCAGTTGCATGGGTAAGTTTTTGACATAAGTTGTATGATTCTGCTACTTCTGCTTGCTTCCAGCCTCAGGTTGGCAGCCATGGCTGGAGACATGGTAGACCCTCGGCCAAGGCCTTCACTCTGTAAGATACCCCTTCTTCGCCACTGCTAAGATTATGACTTTCTATGACAAAATACAAGACCTGAGCTCCCTTGGAAACAATGTAACACACCTATTTCAGGTTTCCCTCAGGTCTAACATGGACAGAGTCTAACTTTCTCCTTTGTATTACATTACATGGGAGACAGTGAGGAAGAAGGCAAAGAGAAAGTATACTTGAGGATCAGGTCTTCAGCCACCCCTGAAGCTGTAGAAAGGGGGATGGGATTAGAGGTGAGCCTGCTGGAATGAGGGTACCTTGCAGGAGCACCTATCCTAGATGTCTGCTGCTTTGGGAAGCAGCCTGTGGGGAACTGGAGCATTTGGCCTGTATCACCATCAATGACATCAACAACATACCCATTAGTGGGCAGTGGTCATGCTTTGGCAGCCATGAGGCTGACTACTTCATGGATAAAGTACCTGCAGCTGAAGACCATCTGCTTTCCTTATGAGAGGAGTCAGGAGACAGCTAAATCTTAAACAGATGGACAGCGATGGAGAGAAGTCCCAGGTGTGACCAGACAGACTGAGCGCTTTCACTTTAGACTCCAGATCATTTACCCCAACACCCTTGCCCAAAAGAAGCTGAGGCTTCTTACTCCTCTGAAGGGTCTCAGGCTAACTCCCAACCACCAGGCCAGCTTTCTCCAGCACGTTCCTGTAAGCCAGCAGGTTACAGGCTCGATAGTCTTGACGGGGCTCACTCCCTTCCCTTCAGCACTGTGCTTCTAGCAGCAGATAACCTGACTGAGTAGGATAGGTGGGATTTCTCCTCTAAGGGAAATTCAAAGGTCTGTACCTATGAATCACCCAGCCAGATCCCTGCTATCATTTAGAATGACCCGACTGGCTAAATGCATCTTTCTTGGTCATACTCAAGAGGGGGAAAGGGAACTAAAATCTGTCCCATACTCTTATCAGAATACATACAAACCCAGACTTCCCTGGGGGCAGATAGTGCCCCCTATCCCGTGTTATACAGGAGCAATTGTATCTGGTTTTGTGTCCCATGTGTGCTCTCTTTGCTACCGCAATAAATCTTGTGTGTGTTGGACTACAGTTCTCTTGTCTTGTAATTCCTACCTTGTTTTGTGTGTGTGTGTGTGTGTGTGTGTGTGTGTGTGTGTGTGTGTATCATGCAAGTGGGTGCATTTACACAGACTCATGAAAAGAAGTCTGGCAGGCCACACTCACAGGGATAAAAACTGTGTATAGCCACCAGGGTCTCCAGTTCTAAAGCTGTTGAGTCCAAGGGAGAACTTTGTTGACCAGACTCTGCAATAGGTCCTGCGGAGAAGGCCATGTAATGATTCTGTTCTTCCACTCAAGATCCTTGTTGGGTTCAACACTTAGCAACTCACTTCTTGGTGTCATTGTGATAAAATACAAGACAAATGAATGGGCAAAGAAATGTGTATGTGTGAGTGTGCATATGTGTGTGCATGTGTGTATGTATGCGCGCACATGTGGATTTACACGTGTGTATGCATGTGTGTGTATGCAAGTGTGTGTGTATATGTTCCTGTGCATGTGCACACATGCATTTTCATGTGTGTGTGTGTGTGTATGTGTGTATGAGTGTGCATGTGCCTATACGTGGAGGCCAGAAGTTAGCACCATGCTATGTTCCTTAGTCTCTCTCTTTATTTGTTGAGGCAGGGTCTCTCCCTGAATGTGGAGCTCACCCATTCAGTACTGCCCAGTGAGTCCCAGGAATCCTTATGTCCCTATATCCCCAGTGCACTCCCCACATGACTTTCTATGTTGGTGGTGGGGATTCAAATGCAGGTCATCAAGCTTACATGGTGAGCACTTTATCATCTAAGTGATCTTCCCAGAACCTCCTAAAAAGTTTATTTAATTTAAATACATGAAGCAACCTGGTATTAAAACACAGAAATGGATAGATATAACGGTTTTATCTGAGTAAGATTTACTATTATGCATCCATGGCAAAGACCTCTCATGCTGAAAGTTAAGGCTGGGACATACTTATAGTATATCATGAGAAAGCTGTGGCCAAGCCAGAGCTAGATCATGGAGGACTTTAAATAAATTACACAAATGGATCTCAGCTTAGTCAACTGCTTTGGCAGCTCTCTTTGTTAGGATTTCTAGTGTTGTGCTGAAACACCATGACCAAAAAACAAGTTGGGGAGGAAAGGGTTACACTTCCACATTGCTGTTCATCACTGAAGGAAGGACATCAGGACAGGAACTCAAACAGGGCAGGAACCTGGATGCAGGAGCCAATGTAGAACCCATAGAGGGGTGCTGCTTACTGGCTTGCTTCCTATGGCTTGCTCAGCTTGCTTTTTTTTACAGAACCCAGGACCACCAGCCCAGGGATGGCACCACTTCACAATTGGTGAACCCAATGGCTGGACCCTCATCCATTGATCACTAATTGAGAAAAATGCCTTACAGTTGGATCTCTTGGAGGCACTTCTACAACTGAAGTTCCTTTCTGATGATTCTAGCTTGTGTCACTACACAAAACCAGTCAGTATAGCAGTTCTGTCCTATATAGCTCTGTGATGGCTGCCCACCACAGAGAGCTGTGACAGTGGTTAAGAAATCTGCTCATGTGTCACACATTCCTATTTCTCTCCATTGTATGTAGTGTGTGTGGGTGTGTGTGTGTGTGTGTGTGTGTGTGTGTGTGTGTGTAAGTCAGAGGTCTTTCATTGTCAGATACCTTCCACCTTGTTTTTCGAGACACCTTCTCTGATTGAACCTGTAGCTCACCTATTTAGCTAGACTGGCTGCCCAAGGAGCTCCAGGAATTCCCTGCCCCTGCCTCCCCAGAGAGACCAACCTCTGCAAGAAGACAATGATACGAAACAAAAAGCAAATGTAACGTATTGTATCCTCTTTCAGCACAGACTTGCAGTATTTTCAAACCTTTCTTCCACCTCATCAGGGCCTCTCATTGTTCCCTTTGTATCAAATGCCTGCTGCATAAAAACTCTAGAATTTGGGTTATGGGGACAACTAATCTGAAACTGCTTACTGTTGACTTGTTCACACACATTCGACACATTTTCTCTTGGGGGCTCCCTGGTGTGCTAGGAATTATAGAATGTGAAGGTGAAGACAGCAAACACCAGCCTCTGAGAATTTACCATCCACTGGAGGACACTTGTGAATCTCTAAAGACCGGGGATACAGTAGTAAACATGGCAATTGAAATAAATACTTAAAATGGAGAAGAAATACAAACAGCCTTGAGAAAGTGCCTATTCCTTAAAGACTCACCACAATGGCTTCCATTCCTCCTTCCCCTCACTCTCTACCATCGTCCTGTAGTTCCTCTCATACAGCCCTGTGCATGCTCCCTCCCAGGCGGTCCCCATGCAGTTTAATGGTGTTCGCTGTGATGAATGCCTTTCCTGAACCTAAAGCGGAGTTCCTTGCATGCCAGCATCAGTTCATTATCTTGTTGCTGTGATAAAGCTAACTCCAGGAAAGAAGTGTTTATTTTGACTCCTGGCTGTAGGATACTCACCACGGTGGGAAAAGCATAGCAGTGGGACCTTGAAGCTGCTGGTCACACTGTATCCACAACCAGGAAGCGAAGGGAAATGCTTGGTTGTACTCAGTCATCTTCCTTTTCTCTCAGTTGGAGACCTCAGCTCAGGGGAATGTACCATCCACAGCGGAGTGGGTCTTCCCACAAGAATCAACTTAGTCTAGAGAACTCTTGAACATACCCAGAAGCTGTTTCCATGTTGATTCCAGATGCTATAAAATTGGAAATCAAGATTAACTACCACGAACTAGAAAGATGGCTCAACAGTTAAGAGCAGTGGCTGCTCTTGCAGAGGACCTGCATTCAGTTCCCAGCACCCAGGTCACATGCCACATGAATTACCTGTAAGTCCAGCTCAGGGGATCAGATACCTCTTGCTTCTAAAGGCAATGGTACTCATGTGCACACACTACACACATACATGTAATTAAAAGTTAAATATTAAAAAAAAATTACAAGACCTTGAGTGGATAATTGTACATTGTATCAAAGCCTAAGTATAACATTTTTCTATGTATGCAATTGTAAAAAAGTTTACTATGTAGATTAAACACACTAGGAGATTACCATTGATCATAATAGCAACCCAGAACTTCTCTCTTAGCTTATTGATAACATCCATCTTTTCTCTTATTCTTTCTCTTGGCACACCCAGCACTGCTCTACTGGCTATTAAACCAAGTAGTGATGAGATTATGTGAACACTAGCACTACATTATTGGCCCAGCATCATGATAGGCTACAAACTAACTGTCATGTATCATTTTTGTCTGAACTGAAACATGCTTCCCCGCCCTGAGGAAACCATACAATAGTTCCTAACAGATGAGTATGATATACGACATGGACACTCTGGACAAAGCGATGGTTCACCTTGCAGCTAGGTTGTCGCAGGCAGGAGTGAGACCTTATCATAGCACAGAATGAAGTTTGAGTGTTCTGAACTGTTTCCTTCTGTACTATTTCTCTTTGCATTTTTAGTCTAACCGGTGCTGACAGAAACTTTTCACAGCAGTGTGTGTGGTGTGTGTGTGTGTGTGTGTGTGTGTGTGTGTGTGTGTGTGATGAGAAGTGAAAGTGAGAGGTGACCTAGCTTTTCTAAAAGGAACCTTGGCCTTTTACTAGGGCATTTTATCCCTCCACTACCCTCAGCATTCCAGAACTCTCCATACTCCCACCATCCTGGACCTAGGGCTGCACCTGAGTGAGCCTAATGTGAACATTTCTTGTCTCATCAGTCTTCCCTCTGCCCCTCAGATTGTCACAAGATGAACTCAGGATTCCAGGAAGAACATGCTACTTCAGTGTTGGGGCCATCCCTGCACCTTTCAGAGACCTATCACACAGCACCTAAGGCTGCACTGGTTTAGTTCTTGTAGTTCTGTTAGTTTTCAAACATCCCTAGAAATAACTGAAGCAAAAAGGTCACATCCTCACGACTGTACCCTGGAGTTCAGTCAGTATCCGTGAGAGATGAATGGGTGAATGGTTTACTGTAATTGACGTAAGGGCACAAACGGACCTGAGGAAGCAATTCATATCACAAGTTAATTCATTGGTCATATTTGAGGACTCAAGAGATCAAGTGTTGTTTGGGTTCTGGGAAAATGTGTGAATAAGGCTTAAGATTGTCTTAGATATTGATGAATAGGCATCTCCTGGGTAGCGCATAAAGAATGTCTTATAAGGTGGACACTAATCATGTGTTAGGGAAGAAAATGGGTTTTGTCTTCCATTTCTGCTGGTCCATGTCTGCAGAACCAGCCTACTGAAAATTGAAAATATGGGGTGGGGGTGGGGGTGAGGGTGGGAGTGGGGGTATGTGTCTTTATTAAATACATACAGAAACTTTTCTTGCCATCATTTTCAGAATAATAGAGAATACCATTCACATAGTGTTGGTTTGAGTCATATGGACATGGCTTAATGTCCACAGAAGAATGTGTGTAGCTTATCTTCAAAAAACAACACATTTTGTACAAGGGGGGCTGTAGAATCTGTGGATTTGGGGATCCCCAGAGTCCTGAAACCAAGTTCCTATAACTACTTAGGCAGGAATGGAATTTGCATTCAGCTTTTAACAACTCATAGAAGTGTCTATCCATTGGCTTCCAGAATATTCACTGAACATTTTCAGTGAAACACTATGCCAAAAACAGTGGTGTGTGTGTGTGTGTGTGTGTGTGTGTGTGTGTGTGTGTGTGTGTAGGTAATCAATTTATACATTTTGGCTATTGCTGTGTGGGTATGTATCTGAATTTTCAATTTCATTACCCACCATACATTTTGCCTTTATTGGTTATAAAGCTTCATAATAAGCTATGGAACTGGGAATGCACAACTTTCACTTTTGTTCTTTCTTTTTTCCCCAATAATATTTTGATTGTTTGGGTCCTTAACAATTCCATATAGATTTTTCAAATCATCTTGAGAAACTATTCATGAAAAGCCATTCAGATTCCAATAAGCATTGCACTGAATCAGTGCATTGCATTAAGGGATACAGCCTCTAAATATGAATGGTTTGATTTAGAAGCCACCTTTAAATCTACTAGAGTCTTTACTTTCTTTTAGTATTGCTGCATGGTTGAAATGTGTCTCTATCTCTGTTAGGTGTGTTAGCTATCTTTATTCCTAAGCATTTTGTTCTTTTAAGTGACAGTGTTGATAGAATGGTTCTCTTTTGAGACAGGGTTTCTCTGTGTAGTCCTGGCTGTCCTAGAACTCACTCTGTAGACCAGGCTGGCCT
>NW_022196896.1:63380783-63384703 GCF_008632895.1 Mastomys coucha | reverse complement strand
GTACGTAGTGATCTTTAACACTGTTTCCCTGTGTTAACTTATTATGCTGAAATAGTTTTTGGTGAATTGTTAGGATTTTGTATATATAAAGTCGTGCCTTCTATGATCAGTGCATTTAGTAAAAATTCAGGAGAATGATGGAAATATGCAGCTGCTGGGGGTGGGGATGGGGTGGGGAAACCTCTAGAAAGTCCTAGAGACCTGGGATGTGAGAGACTACTAGGACTCAGTAAGGATGACCTTAGCTGAAATACCCAGCAGTGGGGAGACAGAGCCTGAAGAGACCACCTCCAGTAGATAGACAGGGCCCCCACTGAAGGGACACCCCACCTTCAAAATTTTTGACCCCAACTTGTTCCTGTCTAAAAGAAATACAAGAACAGAAATAGAGCAGAGAGTGAATAAATGGATGACCAGTGACCAGCCCAACTTGGGATCTATCTCACAGGTAGGCACCAAACCCTGACACTACTACTGATGCTATGTTGTGTTTGCAGACAGGAGCCTAGCATGGCTGTCCTCTGAGAGACTCTACCAGCAGCTGACTGAGACAGATACAGATACTCACAGCCGAGCACTGGACAGAGGTTGAGACCCTTATGGAAGAGTTAGGGGAAGGATTGAAGGAACCTGAAGGGGATGGAAACCATGTAGGAAGACCAACATTATCAACTAACCTGGACCCCTGGGAGCTCACAGAGACTAAGCCACCAACCAAAGAGCATACATAGGCTGGTTGGAGACCACCAGCACTTATGTAGCAGAGGACTACTGTCTTGTCTAGCCTCAGTAGGAGAGGATGCACCTAATCCTGTAGAGACTTGATGTCCCAGGGAGGGGAGATTTTCCAAGGGGCACTTTCTCAGAGATGAAGAAAGATGGGGGAAGAACTCTGTGAGTGGGAACCTGGGGGGCAACATTTGGGATGTAAATAAATAAAATAATTAATAATAATAAGATAAAAATAATTAAATTAAATTAGAATTACATAAATTTTCCTTCTCTTTCCTCCCTGAAACCCCTCTTATATCCCCAACCCCATTACTCCCTCTTGAAATCACAGCTTTTTTTATTTAATTGTTTTATACACACACAGACACACACACACACACACACACCCCTACCTGAAAAAATAAATGTAGCCTGCATTGGCTATTTAACATTATACATATGTATGATTTCAGAGCTGACTACTTGGTATTGGATAACCAACTGGGGGGCTCATCCTAGGGAAGAGAGACTATTTATTCCATTCTCAACATTTCTTAGTTGCCTGCTATTCTTAAATCTAGGTGTGAGGCCCCATGAGTTTTCACCCTTCCATATTGGCATGTCTATTGGTTTTGTACTTGTTCAGGCCTTGTTTAGACAGCCATATTGTTGAGGATCATGGGCAAATCTTCCCTGACATTTCCAGGAGATGCAATCTCACAATAGACTTCTTGGTCTTCTGGCTTTTGGAATATTTCCATCCACTATTCTCTGATGTTCCATGCATCTTAGGTGTATGAATTATGTCACAGGGCTATCAGTAGGGTATGGAGTACTCCATGGTTGCTTGATTTTTTTTTTTTTAACACAGATTCTTACATTGGGACCTAGAACTGGACAATTGGGCTAGGCTGCCTGACAACTGAGCCCCAGGAATCTTCCTGTATTCCAGTCCCTAGTACTGTGATCACAAGTGTCTATCACTGTACACACATACATAGCTTTTCACATGGTCACTGTGATCAGACTCCAATAATCATATTGCGCAGCAAGTACTTTATTTTGTGAGCCATCTACCCAGTGTCTACGTGTGTGTGTGTGTGTGTGTGTGTGTGTGTGTGTGTGTGTGTTTACCATCTACATCTATATGAAGATAAGCATTAGTTCACACTAATCTCACCAGCTCTAGATCACCATACCTGGACACTCTTCCCCCTCTTATCCAAAGCTTCTCACTCCAGTGTTGAGGACCATGGACCTGCTTTTCTAATGTCATAACCACTTAAGTTTTCAGTTACAGTAAGCACATGGGAGTAGACCTATTTATTCTAACCCTTATCAATTCTATGGCCCTTATTATATGGCTTTTTGCTTTAGTTCATATACCACATATTTCTAGAAGTGCTGAGATTGGAAACTTTCCGCACAGTTCCTTCAGTCACAGAAATAAGATTATCTCCTCACATTCTACACTTCATCCTGGGATGAGCTAGCCTTCAAATTACAAGAATTATTCCCTATATATTTACACTTACAGATGTAGAAACTACACATTTGAAGACTACCTAAGCAGTATATGCTCTGTCTCTGGAGAATCATCTTCTCCTGGAAACAGGAAATCACTCTCAGTTTATTCTGTCTTTGTAGCTTTGAGTCTTTTTATCCTGACACATAAATGGAGCCATGCATTACACATCCTTCTTACCCTCACCCTCTTCCCTAGAAGTGTTTGCTTGGATTCATCCATTCACATATACCCAGAACCTTGGTAGTACTGGAGATTGAAATGAGGTTCTTGTGCATGCTACCCGAGCACTTTGCCACTCCACTAGGTCCCTAAGTCTCACCCATGTCCCTGCCAGGCATGGCAATTTTTCCCTTTCTTCTTGTTGACAATATCACATCATACAGGGGCACACCACTTGTCTGTCCACTTTCTAAGTGAATCCATTGCTTTCAGTTCAGGACAGTTGAGAGTGGAGCTGCTGTCATGTTTGCTTACAGGTTGCTGTGTGGCCATGGTTTTAAAGCCCATTGCCTGACTGTGTGCAGTTCTTGAGACAAATGCTGTGGGGTCTGAAGAATGACCTACATAGGTTCAGAGCCCTAGAACTTGGAACTGCTGCCTTCTATGGGGAGATGGCTGTCAGAGGCAATGGAGTTAAGGATCTTGAAATGCAATCATTCTGTGTGTGGAGGAAGAGAGAGTGTTAGAGGCAGAATTGGCTGTAGGTTGATGTGTTAAGAGCAGGTGGGTGTGGAAAGAGGAGAAAGAGGGAAAGAGAAGGATTATTGGCCATTTTAGAAGACACTACATCATACTATTACAGTTGGCTTTGAAGTTTGAAGGAAGTATCAAGTGCCAAGGATGCAGCTCATTTTAGAAAATAAAAGAGGTTGGATTTGCAGATAGTTCAGTGACTAAAGGAATCTGAGTTTGAATCCCTGAAGGCCATCTAAAATTTGACAAGGCTGAGTTCATCTGTAATCCCAGTGTTCCTATGTTAAGATGAGAGTCATCAAAAAAGTGAATCTTCTACAGGTCCTGAGTCAGCTAGTTTGGTGTACACGGTAGAAAAACAACAGAGAGATTGTCTCACACAAGATGGAAGATAATAAGTGGCCCTTGAACTCATTCTTTGACCTCCAGACACACAATGGCCAGCACCTGGCTCTTTCTGTTTTTCTCTTTCTCTCTGAAAGCAGTGAGGGAATGAGTCTTCCTTGGCCAGCTCTGAGGGTAAAACCCTTTCAATTTCTGTCAAACTGTTAGATACACAGCATACACAATAAATTTCTACATATGATAAATTATTTTAGCGTTGTAAGAATCTGTCAGACTGTTTTCCCAAGTATTCAGATCATTTGGCACTTAGCCATCTACAAATGACAGTTATAATAGTATCCAGCAACTGTTATTGTCAGGTTTCAATTAAAAAAACACTTTTAGGAGCTTCTGAGGCTGACCAATAGCTTGTAGAGAGGAATCCCATGCCTGGCACAGAGATTTTCATTAATCTGTCTTTTATGGGACAGGTACCATTGTCCACTCTTGCATGGTACCTGCATTCAAACCTTTTACTAAATATATATGTATCTCTATCTATCTCTCTCTATCTCTATCTCTATCTCTATCTCTATCTCTATCTCTATCTGTCTGTCTATCTATCTATCTATCTATCTATCTATCTATCTATCTATCCATCCAT
>NW_022196896.1:63363553-63380678 GCF_008632895.1 Mastomys coucha | reverse complement strand
ATCTATCTATCTATCTATCTATCTATCTATCTATCTATCTATCTATCTATCTATCTTTAAATTGCTTTGAAGAGTAGCAGGTTTCATACACAGTAATACTTGGATAACTCATATCCACCCCTTCCTTTCCTCTTTCCCTTCGCCTTTCCATTGCTTAAGCCTTCACCATCGTGAACTCACTGTTGCTGTGGTTTCCAGTATAAGACCTGAACAAGGCCTAGCCAACACCATCAGTCCAGCAGGCAGCACTTACTGGCTCGACTGAGTTAAACAAAAGGAAGGTCATGAAGGTAGGAAGAGGACATATTGGACATTTGAGAGGAGTAAGAAGGGGAATTGAGAGGTGAGTGTGGTCAAGATAAATTGTGAACATATATGAGACTGTCAAAAATAGATGAAGATAAGATATCCTACACTTTAAAACCTGACATTCTGCTACATGCATAATGGCAGTTCATTATTGTTTTAATGAAAAATTATATTGAGGTTTTAATATTTTCCAGGCAATGTGGCATATGCGTTTAATTCCAGCATTCAAGAGGCAGAAATAGGTTGATTCCCATGAGTTTGAGGCTAGCCTGATCTATATAGAAAGGAGATCCATGGCTACACAATGAGACCCGTCCCTCCAAAAGAGAAATTAATTAATTAATTTATTAATCTATATTATTTGTGCACATGTGTGTGTTCAAAGGTCATGGAGGCCAGAAGAGGGGGTTTGGATCTCTTTGAGCTGGAGTTACATGAGGTTGTGAGTCACGTGATGTGGGGTGCTAAGACTGAATTTTTGCCCTCCACAAGAACTGCAGGTACTTTTAACTGCTGAGCTATCTCTGCAGCCCAATGCTGATTCTTTTTTCTTACTCTTGTTTCCAACCTGCATCTCTTCTGTAGGCACACAGCTGTTCACATCTCTTGTAAATGTGCTGGATTGTCTGCTTTCTTGCAGCTAAATGTCTCATCTATATCCCAAGCAGTTCTCCGTTACTTGGGAGGCTTGCCAATATTTTACCTAGTTTGTAGCTTGTATGTCTATTCCTTCATCTGTGTCTTTTGATAAAACCCAAATGAATTTTTAAATTTTAATAAATTACAACTTAAGATTTGTCCTTATATTTGTTATGCTTCTTAGACTTCATGTTAGTTTTTATTTATTTGTACATGTGTGTGTGTGCATGTGTGTGTGTGTGTTGTGTGTGTGCATGTGTGTGTGTGTGTGTATGTGTAATGAACTCACATGTATGTGGGCGCTTACAACTCTGCAAACATGTAGAAGCCAAAGGAGGATGTCAGGTGTCCTTCTTGACCACCCTTTGCCTTATTCTCATTAAAGACAGTTGTCTCTCATTGAACTTAGAGCTGGGCTGACCAGCAAGCCACAGCAGTCTTCCTGTCTTGCCCTCAAAAACCATGGGGCTATAGAGAGGTGTGTGATCACCTAGCCCTCTACGTGGGCGCTAGAGATCCCAGATCAGGGCCTGATGCTTGAAATGCTGAAAATGCTTTACGCCCATTGAGCTGTCTCTCCAGCCTAGACAATATTAATGAATATGGGTGTGTGTTTGTGTGTATATATACATATATATATACAAATATATATATGTATACATATATATATGCACACATGTATTCTTTTTATTAAAACTCATTGTCAAAATCATACAGAGAATTCGCATATGCCTTATATACTTATTTTCTTGAAGTGTCATTGTAGACTTGATATTATTTCCACCTTAAATATCTGAATCATGTACCATTCAGACCATTTTAACACTGATTAATTATTAATTCAGCTTACTTGTTAGATGCAAGTTTAATTAATTTCTTCTTCCTTTGAGTTTTGTTTTTTTGTCTTTCAGTAAATTGTCCCATTCTCTTTACATTACACAAGTTGAGAGAACAGTTATCCATAGCCTTTTACTATTATTAGTCTTCATGGGCTTGGTGAAATAATGACTTCTTGACTTCTGTCTGTTGGTCAGTTGGTTGGTCAGTCTGTCTGTCTGTGTGTACTTGTAATCATAGTCCCCAGTAGTGAAAGCCTTCATTAACTGAAGAAACCATTTCTGACTTCATTTGCATTTCTGACTTTATTTGCATTTCCAATTTCATTTGCATACCTTCACCTCTTATGATATCTGTCCTGTTCATCATTATTGCAGATAACAATTTTATTTCCTTTTATAGGGTGAATAATATTTTGCTGTGTGTGGTATATTGATGAACCCTCAGGATGTCTCCACACTGTGGTCCCTGTGAATAAAGCTGCAGTGGAGATATAAATGTGGTTATGACTTCAACATATTGATTTCAATGCATTTGGCCATCCATCCAGCAGCAGGATGGCTGGATCACATATGGTAATTCTACTTTTAGTGCTTTGAGGAGTTTGATGCTATCTTCAGAAAAGGAAGAAGATTACAGCAATTTATATTACCCACAAGCAGATACAGTGTGCAGAATACTGCCAAGACTTCCTTCTCCTCATTATCTGATGGAGGGTGGAATGAGGTCTCTCTGTATAACTCAAGCTGGTCTCCAACGAATGATTGTCCAGGCCTAGTTACCCCCACCACTCCCACTTCCTTCATCCTTTCAATAATAGCCATTCTGATGGGTTCAAGTGATGCCTGGTTGTGGTTTTGATTTGCACTATTTTATTTAATTCCCATTATTTAATTTGTATCAATTTTACAATCAACCGTGAGCATGTTTTGTATAAGTTTTATTCATCCTTCGCATATGTTCTCTTAAGAAACAGCTATGCAGGTCACTTGTCCTTGTAGACACTGATTCATTCATGTGTGTGTGATGTGTATGTGTGTGCGTGACATGTATGTGTGTGCATGTATGTATCTATATGTGTATGTCTGTGTATGTGCATTTGTGTGAAATGTATGTACATGTGTCTATATGTGTATGTCTATATGTGTGTGCATTTGTGTATGTGTGTGTGTGTGTGTGTGTGTGTGTGTGTGTGAGAGAGAGAGAGAGAGAGAGAGAGAGAGAGAGAGAGAGAGAGAGAGAGAGGGGTATGTCATGACATGTACTTTAGAGTTAAGAATTGGTTTTCTTCTTTACCACATGGATCCTGGGCAGTGAGCTCAGGTTCTTGGGCTCTGTAGAGGATACCATCTCAACAACTCTCTTTTGCCCATTTAAAATTGAGCTTTCTGTTGCCTTGCTATGGAGCTGTTTATATATTTCCATCATACCTTTGGTTTACAGGTACTTTCTCATCCTGTGCCACAATCCCCTCTTGTTGTTCCCTTGCCCCGCAGAAATTCTGTAGTTTGATATAGTCTTGCTTGCTTGCTTATAGTCTTGCTTGTTTATTTTAGCTTCTGATATTATAACCCAAATAAATTACTACCTAGACCCAAGTCATATGGCTTTTTCTTCCATCTCCTTTTAGTAGCTTTATGGTTTCAAGTCTGACATTTAAGGTACTAATCTATTTTGAACTGACTTTGGAGTATGGCGTGAGATAAGTTCTTTTGTACTCTCTTCTTTCCTTTGCTTTCTTTTTTTTAAAGATTTATTTATTTATTATATGTAAGTACACTGTAGCTATCTTCAGACACCCCAGAAGAGGGTACCAGATCTCATTACGGATGGTTGTGAGCCACCATGTGGTTGCTGGGATTTGAACTCAGGACCTTCGGAAGAGCAGTCAGTACTCTTAACCACTGAGCCATCTCTCCAGCCCCTGTACTCTTTTCTTGTGAGCATCCTGTCTTCTCGGTATCATTTAACGACAGGACTCTCCCTTCCCCATCATGTGCTCATGACCCTTTTGTTGAATATCACTGCTTCTCTTCTCAGTGGTCACAAGTGATTTGAAGGGAAAAGTGGAAAGAAATTGGTGGAGCTTTGATTGGGGAGATGGAGGGGCCAACACAATAGAGGGCAAAGAAGAGGGTAAAATAACAGTATCGTCAGAAAAGAGTCATAATTAATCATAATAATGTGTATTTACCTAAACATATATGTATATATATGTATGTATATGTGTGTGTGTATAGTTTATATGAAAATTTCCCATCTAAACTGATGTTACTTTCCTTCAAGAGCTGTAGACTAACAAAACCCAAGCACCAGGCATGAAAAGCCCCATTTCAGGTTGTTGGTTGGGTTAGAAGAGTCCAAGATACTCCACAAACCAACATAAGCTGCTGCTGTTGCCCTTGGTTGTCTCCTGAGGTAGGAGGTAAGTCACTATTTCTGCAGACACCATACACTCTGGCCACACAACCCAGAGGTCCTGAGCTGGATCGTCACCTGAAAGCCCCCTTCCTGAGAACTAGCTTTCATGGTACCAGAAGGTGCCAAGCAAATCCCAAAGGGTGGTGTACAGAAGAGGGTTATATCAATTTGACACAAGCTCAAGTTGTCTGAGAGGAGGGAACCTCAATTAAGAAAATGCCTCCAGAAGATCAAGTTAGAGATAAGACTGTAGGGCATTTTTAAATTAGTGATTGATGGAGGAGGCCCAGCCCATTGTGGGTGGGGCCATTCCTGGGCTGCTGGTTCTGGGTTCTATAAGAAATCAGGATGAGCAAGCTATGGGGAGCAAGTCAGTAAGTAACATTCCTTTATGGCCTTTGCGTCAGCTCCTGCCTCCAGCTTTCTCTCCTGTTTGACTTCCTGTCCTGACTTTCTTCAGTGATGGACTGTTACATGGAAGTGTAAACCAAATAAACCCTTTCTCTCTCAGCTTCTTTGGTCATGGTGTTTGTCACAGTAATAGTAATACTAAATAGTACAGGAGATTAGTGACCAATAATAGTTCTATACAGCCATGATTCATGTGAACCTCAACCATTACCAGTATGGCATGGTAACCTCTGGGTGTAATAGTGGCACTTACATTTTAGGTAACTAGTAGCTGTCTGCTAGACTTAAGGCCCACTCAAAAGAGAGAAATCATGCTGGATACTGGAAACCTAGCCAATTCCCCAGGGCTTGTAAGGTCATGAATCTTGGAAGAGACCCTACCGCTACTACTGCTGTACTAAACCATCAATTCAACTGTGTTTTAAATCTTTGTTCTTATAGTTACAGACAAGTTTAGCTCTCAGCCCTCATCAAAGAAACTTCTCTTTGCAAAAGGTAGAGACCGTTGCAGAAAATCACAATGCTACATATGAGCAGGGAGGCTTAGGTCCAGCTTGTGTACATTCTTTGGTTGGTAGTTCAGATTCTCAAAGTCCTAAGAGTCCAGGTTAGTTGACTCTGTTGGTCTTCTGGTGGAGTTTCTATCACCTTTGAGACCTGCAATCCTCTCTCCTATTCTTCCATAAGAGTCTCTAAGCTCCATCCACTTTTTAGCTGTGGGTGTCTGTATTTGTTTGAGTCAGCTGCTGCGTGGAGCCAGAGGCTATCCCAAAAGCTGCTGCCTGTATGTGGGATATGTTCTTCTAACTGTCCTGCTTTGTCTGGTCTCAGTGGGAGAGGAAGTGCCTTGCCTAGCAGAGACTTGAGGTGCCAGGGTTGGGGGATACCCAGTGGTGGCCCCACCTGCTCAGAAGAGAATAAGACGGGGTATGGGGAAAGGATTGTGGGAGGGGTTGACTGGGAGAGGGGCAAAGAGTGGGATGTAAAGTGAATAAGTAAAAAAAATTAAATTAAATAAAAAGAAACAAAGAAAGAAGAAAAGGAAGGAAGGAAGAAAAGAAGGAAGGAAAGAAGGAAGGAAGGAAGGAAAGAATGAAGGAAGGAAGGAAAGAAGGAAGGAAGGAAACAACAACTGGTCAAAATGTAGAGAATAAGCAACTGTGTCATGTCCCAAACCAGTGGATGTGTCTATAGTACAACTCCTGTACCTCAGGGGCATCCACAATGAAGGGGTAGAAAGCGTATACAAGCCAGAGAAACATGAAGTGTGCTGAGAGATCATGTCTCCTAGACATGACACAAGTCTGAACAACGTGGTTGTCTAAACATGACCAGCACACAGACAACATTAGACATGCTAACCTGGAAGGAAAGGGGAATCTCTTTCTGGGGTATAATGTCATGCTCCAGCTGGCCTCAGAGCTACAGGCTTCTCCTGTCCCAGCCTGATATGGAGGAAAACATGGGAGAGGTATTGTAAGGGGGAAAGGCTTGAAGTTGATATAGGAACTAAACATCAAGCTTTAAAAGAAAATACATCATTGGGCTGTATTGGCTCTCTTTCTGTGGGTAAAATTCCAAGCATTGTGTTTGCCTGAAGCCAACAGCTGGTCCTGACTGGTTGTGGTATAGATACTTAGCCACGCTGCTGTTCCATCCCCAGCACTGTTCATGACACATCTTCAGTACCATTCTTCAGCTTCCATCCACCTTTTTTTATGGCAGGGTCTCTCACCAGCCTTGAACTCACAAAGCAAACTACACTGGCTGGCTAGTGAGCCCTAGAGTTCTGCCTGTCTCTTCTTCCCCAGCACTGAGATTACAGATGTGTATCACCATGGTGGGTGTTTCAATTAATTAATTAATTAATTAATTAATTAATTAATTAACTTTGCATCCTGATCAGACTCCCCAGTCCTTCCTCCCAGACTCACACTTACAAGTGCCACCCCCACTACCTCCTTCTCTTTTCCTCCGAGAAGGGAAGCTCCCCTTGGGTACCAACCTACTCTGAGACATCCAATCACAGTAAGACTAAGGACATCCTCTCCCACTGAGACTCAACTAGGCAGTCCAGTTAGGGGAAAGGGATCTAATGACAAGCAACAGATTCAGAGACAGCTCCAACTCCAATTGTTAGGGGACCCACGTGAAGACCAAACTGCACATCTTATGCCTGGTTTTTAAAATCCTTTGCTCTTTGGGTTCTAGGAATCAAGTCATGTCTTTGCCTGTCTTGCAATCACTATACTTACTGACTGAGATATCTTTGCTACCTTTATGATTTTCTTTCTTTCTTTTTTGTTTTTTAGTTAAAAATAAAGTATGTCACCTTGCAGACAGACTCTGCTGAAAGCTGTGTTGGAGAAGGCTAACCTTCACCCCTTCCACATGTGGCTGCATCAGATGAGAGGCATGATGTTGAATGTCTTGAAATGTTTGTGGACAACTTCTTAAAAGTCTCAATAACTCTGTGTAAAACAACCAAACCACTTCTCATTGATCATTCCCATTGAGATGGTGAGTGGAATGGTAAAATAAAGGAATGAACACTGGCTTTGGGGTCAAAATGACCAAAGCTCAGGAGTGAAGCTCTTGATGGACCTCTGGCAAGCAGTATCCTTTAGACATCCTTTCAACAAAAACTATAACTCCACTACAAAGAGCATGAATAGCTGTAGTCCCGGAGGGTTAAGGAGAAGCCCCTATGCCAACATTAATTTCTTCTGGAATCTCCTGACAAATTATAATTACAGAAAGGGTTTTCTGTCCTCCCCTTTCCTATGTGAAGAAAGCCATGTGCATTCCTTGGAGAACATATCTTCCCTACTCTAGAATAGCATCAACCCTTCTCAATAAAGATGGGTACTTGATGATAACAGCAACAGTGAAGTGACCCCATCCTCCACTGGCTTGGAACCCCTTCCTGTATCTTCTCTTGGCTTCCACAGTTAACCTCCATGACATTGTTCACTTCTTCACAAGTCAGTTATTTGCCCAAAAGAGTGTAACAGTTAGTCCTTTCCTGTTGTACATTGGTCTCTCTGCACCTCTAAAAATTAAAACTGGGGTGATTTTCTCTCATTAATCTATCTCATGCTAGCCTCATTTCTAGACCTTGTTAAGAGTCACAGCTGAGACCTAAATCAGTTGTAAGAGATCCTTAACATCCCCTACAGCTGTTGGTTGCTAGAGACTTTGAGATCCACCATCAGCTGCTGAGCTGAGACTGCATTTCTTGGGTAGTTCGTACCAATAACCAAGCATGAAGTTAGCATGTGTGTACACATGCTTCTTAATTTTAGTATTAAGGACTCTGCAGGCAGAGAGCTTCTATCCCCAAGCCCATGGTCTACAGGCACTCTCTTTTCTAATGCCTTAAACAATACATGGTCTAAAGAAACCAAAATAAATGTATTCTAGTGGACGAGTCTTCTTGGGCAAGGCTTGTCATGCAGGTTTCCTGCATAATTGGATCTGACATTCATCAATAAGTAATCTGCAGTGGTAGATTTAATGTGTAGGAAGGACTGCCTGTTTTCTTTCTCCATACATTTTATCTCTTTATTTAACCTCTTCTTACCATTCATTTCCAGTTCAAGTTAGCATGAACTTCTCTTCCAACAGTTTGGAGCATGCAGCCAGTATATATGTCCATACATGTGTATACTTTTCAGGGGCCAACTTATAAGTGGGCAATAGCAGCTGGAGCAGAAATACATACTTCCTATATCTTTTAAGGCACATATGAAGATAACAGTGATCTGGTTTTCACTCCACATATGTATATGCTATTCAGTTCCTCAGCCAGCCATGCTTTTTAGAGACAAAGTGTGGGAATTTAGGATATAAGAAGTTAGAAAGGAAGATAGCATCTGAGAATGGATTCAAAGGTGAGCACCTGGTGTTGAGCAAGAATTGCATACTTCAGTGACATCTGGTGTTCTATTTCTCTACCACTGCAATGGGAACAAAGACTGCCTGTCACAGAGTTCTGCATTGGGCAGTGTCGTAATTACTTTTTTGTTGCTGTGATAAAATGTCACGACCAAGGCAAGTTACAGAAGGACAGTTTATTTGGCTTACAGTTCCAGATGGGTAAGAGTGCCTCACAGTAGGGAGTCATGGCAACAAGCATCAGAAAAGAAGCTAAGAGTTCAGGTCTTGAACCTTAATCACGAAACAGAGAGAGCAAACCGAGAGTCGGATGAAGCTTATGACCTCAATGCCCATCCCCAGTGACATGTCTCCTTCAGCAAAGCCGCACTTCATAAACTTCTCCAAACAGCAATACCAACCAGGAGCCAAGAGTTCAAATACATGAGCCCAGAGGAGAATTCTCATTCAAACCACCACAGATGGAACTATGAAATTACTTCCTCTGAACTGATACTCTGCTCAAGAGGTGGAGCTCATTAAGACTCAGGAAGTAAATAAAACATAATAAACAAAACCCTACAAATCTCATGCAGTTTCTGAAACCTTCAAGATTTATAAAGCCCCTCTCCCCAAGGTTATAGAGGCAGTAACAACTTAGAAGGACAGAGACTCTCTGACCCACTGAACTAGTCACCAGATTCATTAAGCTGGACTCGGGTAGGATGGCTTCTTTGGTTTGGTGATAGTGACCTATTTGGGGTGACTACACATTTGTTCACTGACTTTTACTAAATATCACACTAAATATCACACACTACCATAGTTGAAAATACACTCAAGGATGGAGATGTAGCTTAGTGCTCAGTGGTAGAGCATTATCCTAGCATGCACAGAGTACTGGGTTCTATCTCTAGCACAATCAAAATAAAACCAAGTGAAATTGTGTGTGTGTGTGTGTGTGTGTCTGTGTGTGTGTGTGTGTGTGACTATAGGTATGGATAAGTCATGAAAAGTCTTTTGTTTTTTGTTTTTTTTTTTTGAAAAGTCTTTTGTATTGGTTGTCTTTTTATTATGACAAAATATTTGACAAAAGAAACCTTAAGGGATTATTTTGACTCAAGTTCTTATGTACAGTCCATCCTCGCAAGGGAGACAAGGTGGTAGGAGTGCGAGGCTGCTGCTTCCACAAGCAGGAAGGAGAACATGGTGAACGCTGGTGCTCATCGGTGTCACGGTGTAGTTCACAGCTACAGGGAGCTTTCCCACCTCAATTGCTGTAATCTAGATAATTCCTCAAAAGCACATCTAGAGGGAAACCTACTAAACATAATCCCTCACCAGGCATGTCCATAAGCTCACTTCACAGGTGATTCTAGAGCCTGTCCAACTGACAGTCAATATTAACCACTACACACTCCATAAAAATTATTTTCTGTACTCACATGAGTTTTTAAAATTAGGTTTAATTTCTTGCATTTTTAAAAAGAGAGAATATAAGACACTCTCCTCAAAAGGAACCCCCCCCCCCTTCAAAATATGGCACCATCAGCAAATCACGTTTTCAGTGAGACAGTGTGCCTGCCTGGTACAATGTTTAAAACACTTGGTGGAGGGAGCCATTTAAAAAGCACACAATCCTTGATTCTTGAACAGTATTCTTTCTTGGAACCCCCTCACTTCGGGAGTTTCTCTTTCACTAGTATTCTAATAAACATTCTGGTTAGGTTCTCTGTTGAGACTGTGGGCTTCACTCCTCATGCACATAACACAATGTCCCACATCAGTTATGACGGATGCTTCAGTCACCTTATATGCATCAACAAAGGAGGACTCGGGAGCCACATGCAAGGTCCATGTGCTCTGCAAATTCCCTTCTTACTGTTACAGTACTGGAGTTTGAAAATTCTTCCAGGGACACATGGATGCACTAGGAACAAAGACTAAAAGAAAACTCCCAAGCATGGAAGTCAGAGATCTGGAAAGGGAAAAGGCGCATGATGAGGCTTAATGTCAGCATTTAAAAGTTCTAAGTGCTCTCTCTCTCTCTCTCTCTCTCCATATATATGTCTTATGTGTATGTATTATATGTGCCTGTTCATGAATATTCATGCTCATGTGTATCCATGTTCATTGTATGTAAGTATTTGTGTGAGAGAGTAGAGATGAACATGTGCCATCACTTGCATGTGATGATCAGAAACCTTGGGTGCTGTCCTCAACTTCTACCTGGCTTGAGACAAGTCTCTTGATCACTGCTGTGTTCACCAGGATAACTGACCAATGAGTTTCTGTGAGTCTCCCAATTATGCCTTTCATCACTGTGTTAAGATTTAACACACACACACACATACATACATACACATACACACACACACATGTATGTATGCATATACATATGCATATATATATATGAGTCCATCTAAATTTACATGGGTTATGAGAATCCAAACTCTCATCCTCATACTTGAATGTCAAACCACTTCATTGATTGAGCTGTTTCCTCAGTCTTAAATTGCCTTTTAAGGAATCCATCTGTGTTTTCAATTCCCAAACTCTTTGTCTACCCTAACAGTTAAGTCTGTCTCCTGATATTCACACATTGGACGCTAAGTCTCCAAATTCATTTGCTGATGGCATTTGGAAGCAGCATCTGGGGAGGTGAAGAGGATTAGAAGAAGTTTTAGGACCAGAGTCTGCTCAGAATTTCAGGTGCTTCTTTCTTGGAACAAAGTGTTGGGCCAGGGACATAGGGGCAGTGATAGAAACAGGGACTGATTTTAGAAACAGAAAGATGTGGAAGCATCCAGAGAGCTGGGGAAATTACTAATAGTGGTCAGCCTTGGGAGTGGGGAGCCCTTACACCATTTACATAATGCTCAGTTCTCCAGAATTTGGTAACCATGGGCCTTTCTTGCACATGATCTGTTCCTTACTTATAGTCCTGGTGGGGTGAAGTTTCCAAACTTCCCTCTAAGTGGCTTCTTGGTGCACCTCTCTCCATGCCGTACTCTCTTGACTGAAGAACATGTTGAGTGTGGAGCCCTAGGAAGACATTGTCAGCTTTGTGGGAGAGGGCTGAGTTCTCTCTGTCTCTCTCTCCCTTTCTCTCTTACCATGTGTCCTAGTTACTGTTTTATTGCTGTGATACAACACCATTGCTAAGGCAATTTATAATAGAAAGTGTTTATTTGGGGGCTTACAACGTCAGAAGATTAGATCCCAGCATGGTGGGCAACATGGCAGCAGGCAGGCATGTTGCTGGAGCGGTAGCTAAGAACTTGCATTTTGATCCGCAAGCAAGAGACAGAAAGAGTTAACAGAGAATGAAGTAGGGTTTTAAAACCCAATGACACATCTCCTCTGACAAGGCCAGACCATCCAATCCTTCCCAGACAGTTTCACCAACTAAAGACCAACTATTTAAAATTAGAGCCATTTTCATTTAAACTATCATACCATATGATGGCCTCCATAATGCTAAGACTCAGCAAGATACCTCTCAGTAGAGGCCAAGTAGATTCAGCTACTTTTCTCTAAGACTTATTGGGTACCTGTGGTGGTTTGGATGAGAATGAGTCACCTTAGGCTTGTATGTTTGATTAAATACTTGGTTCCAAGTTAGTGGAACTATTTAGGAAGGATAAGGAAGTGTGGTCTTGTTGGAAAAGGTATATCACTGCAGGTTGGCTTTGTAGCTTCCAAAGCCTCCTGACATCCCCAGTGCACTGTCTGCCTTCTGCTTGTTGTATGCGGTATGTGCTTTCAGCTGTTTCTACCTTCAAGGGCCATGGACTCTGAGCCCCTGAAACTGTAAGCCAAATTAAGCCCTTTTTAAGTAAATTGCTTTGGTCCTGTTATTTTATCACAGCAATAGAAGCATAACCAATACATTATCAAAACCATAAGCCAGGTAAACTTGCTATTTATATAAATGACTCATATAAATTACTCAATCTGTGATATTCAGGTATATGAACAGAAAGAAGACCCCATTCTTGAACCTGTCTGTATCTCTTCCATACTTGGTGTTGAACAAAACTATTTTCTGTTAGCTTTAACAGAGTGTCAGAGCATTTCCAGAGGAAATGTTTTTCTCATATAAAAACTGAATTTGATGACACATTTTCTTTTCTGGGGGACATTATATCTTGGAAAACAATTTCAGAGTAGGAATATTCCTAGTCACAGTGACAAATGCTACTCTATATAACATTGTCATGAATCTTAATCATGTATTACTTGCAAACTTATTTCTATTTGAAAAATGATCCCACAATTAAATGTTAAACAGTGATGTGTTGTGTGGTCCATCTCCTAATGAAGATTTCAAGAAATAAATAAGTCATTGAGGTGGCATTAGTCATCATTGCCATGAAAAAGTCATTCACTTGGCACATAAGCTATAGAGGACTTATCCCTTCTCCTTATATTAGCTAGCACATTTTCCACTTCTGAGCACCAAAGAAATCCCCATCCACATCTCATAGCTGGGCCTACTGTGGCACAGGCCTGGAAAAGCTATGGAAAGAGAAATTTTGGATTCATCGCAGAAAATGAAATTATATTTTTTCAGTTTGCCAGACTGGAGTTTGTCATATTTGAAGGGTATCCCCCAGTTCTCTGCTCATCATACTGGTACCAAACTCCTCTCCTGCCTCCCAGTTGCCTCTGTTCAAATGTAGATTCTCCTGGGAGTCCACTCAGGTCAAACTAAAGATATTCTAAGATAGACACACATGTTTTTCCCTTTGACTACCAGACTCCCTTTGATTGAGACAGTGGTCCCAAGGAATTAGAATTCGCCCAGAAGTTTCATGCTGGAAGAAGGAGAAGAAGGAGAAGGCTGAAGCTTAATGTTAGCCAAAGAAGAACCCGTCTTCTAGGATGGGTCTTGACAAGTTGTCAGACCATCTTGCAGGAAAGACTGGAGCAAGGCAATGATGAGTTGGTGATGGGCAAGACCTTGTCTTGACTAGAACTACTTAGTTTTAAACACTTCTCTTTATACCCAAACCTTATGTCAAGACCCCAACGATGAACTTGGGGGAGCAGGTATTTCTTGACCTCTTTACTTTTCTTTCCAATGAGGCCACAATGAATAAATCTTTTTTTTTCTCTGCTTTTCACTATCACTTGTCTATTTAATTGGCCTGTGGGGGATGGGAGCGGGCCTAGCTTCTTAGGGCTTCCAAATCCTCAGAATTGACCCTAACAATTCTGCTAACAAAAGTGAGAAAGAAGTCTCCTTTCCCACCCACCCACCCCCAAGTGCACATAGCGCAAAGGAACAAACAATGATAAAATGGTCCTACATATCACTCACTAAAAAAAAAAAAAAGAAAGAAAGAAAAATCTGAGCAGATCAAGAACTACTACCAAGGTGGAGCCCAGAGGGTGGCAGAGGTATCCAGTTGAGCAGCTGCAGCCACTTCTGTACATTCTGTAGCCCGGGTTTACCAAAGGAGGCTGGGCAGGCATAATGTTGGGAGCCCTCTAAAGAGATAGGGATGTCTTCTCTTCAGATGCATCAAACCAAAAGACACCCATGAGCTGGTCTCATGTAGCCCAAGCTGGTCTTGAACTCCTGATCCTCCTACCTCCACCTCAAAAGTGCTCAGATCATAGATGTGCACCACCATTCTGCTTTATGGAGTGCCGAGGCTCTGAGCCAGAGCTTTGTGTGTTGTAGGTTAGCTCTCTCCCTGCAGGCTTCCATCCTCGGTCTCATGCTTCCTTTTTGCAAGCAAATTTGACTTATACATTTGGTTTTCTTTTAATCACTCTGCTAGCTCCTGTTGTCTTTCCCTGGGGTGGGAGTTGGGGGTAGGGGTTGGCCCTGATAAAAAGACTGCCTTCGTCTGTGATCACTCTTGTCCAATTTGCTGCAAATTATTATTGAGCCTGTCAAAGAAATGCCTTTTACTTAATAGGTTATCAATACTGTCTTTTGCCATTAAGGGAATTTTAACCTCAGCTTTAGAAAAGAAAACACCAACCAAGCAGAGGCATGGTTAAAACAAAGTACAGTTGACTTGTAGACCTGGAGAGCATCCCAGATTCACAGCTGTGGCTCTGAGTCTGGCAGTTAAGAGGAGGTTCTGAGTGTGAGCCTCCTTTACAGCTCGTCTGGCTTCCAATATGCCCACCTCTGCATCCCAGATTCACAGCTGTGGCTCTGAGTCTGGCAATGAAAAGGAGGCTCTGAATGAGTGTGAGCTTCCAATATGACCACCTCTCTGATTTCTACAATAGGTGGGCATAGACACCAGTTGGGAAAGTTTTCTGGGACTGAATGATGTTAGCCCAGGGTTATACCATTTTGTCAAACTATTTTGGCTGAACTATGAAAATTCCACTAACTACAGTAAGCTGGTTTCTAGAAACAAATTAACTTTTTTTTTTTTTTTAAAAAAGATATTCTTGACTACCTTGTGGACCACCCAGTAATGGCCAGCCGTAAGAGATGCTCCTTCTTGCTGACCAGACATTTTGTGGTTCATATGGGCAATAGATAGTTTGGGTTCTCTAGTTAGAGTCCCCTGCTCTTTTCCATCCTCCACTCCGACTCCGTATACCCCCTTATTCCTGAGTGAATCAACGGGAGCACGTCTCTGTTTGGTCTCCCCCATATATTATAGCTGCTTCAATTTTTGGTCAGTTTAGAGGTTTCTTTCCCTTCTCTGGACCCTTTTCTTTTGTGCCATCTACAAGGTAAACTTCTCAGAGACTCTATCAATGGGCAGAGAATTTCTCCCAGACCAAACTTTTAGACTCCCTCAATGATGGTAATAAAAAGTGTCTCTGTCCTCTTGATGAGCCCTATTTTATAGGAAAAAGTCATTGGTAGGGGCATCCTCTTCTCTTTGGCTTGGTTTCTGTTCAGTAGACTCTCCTTTCTCACCCCTTGCCCATAACCATGGGCCAGCAATCCTCTAATAGCCTAGAGAATTTCTGTTATGCCTTCTTAAAATGTTTTTACTGTAACACTGATGCTGGGTAAATTCAGGACCCTCTTGGGGTCATAAAAAAAACATTTTTAGAATGAACTGAAACAGAAGGTCAAGGACAATTTTATTAGTGTTTAAAAGAAAAACTCCTAGGGCAGGCAATATTAACCTCAGCATCTGCTGGGGGAAAGATGGAGAAATTGTGTGTGTAGGGTGGACATGAGGTTCAAGCTGGCATGGAGATTCCCAAAGGCAGAGATAGGCTTCTCATAAACAGTGAGGAAGCCCAAAACATTGGGGAAACACAAGCATTAACAAAAACATGCTTAGAAAGGAAGAGAAATGATGCTTTAGGTAAGTGGCTGATTTACAAAGCTGTTCGAAGTCTGGAACGCTATTGCCTTAGGGAGAGGGATTCTGGGAAGAAAAGTAGAGCACCTCATCAAAGAACTAATTATTTTGCATTTTTCTTCAAGAAGGCTTAAGGTAAGCTTGTCCACTGAGGGGATGGATGGTTGGCTAGATGATTGACTTGGCCCAACTGGAAAGTCAGGTTGTCACTCAGACCAGAGATTATGTTCTCTTGACTCCAAGGAGTTTTCTATTATCAGGCCTGTATGCTTACTCTAACTCCTCCTGCTGAAGAAGCAGCCATAGCATCATTTAGGAATCAGAGCAAAGAGCAGAGCCTCCAAACAATTTGGACATCTCTGGCATCTAGCAAGTATGAGACTGCCAAGACTCCCACAGAGAGTTGTTGGCTTTAGCAAGGAAAGAAACTGGTTATTATTTTTTTTTGGAAGGGGTCACTTTTTATGCTAAATTGCCTATCCAGTTTCTACATCTTATTTTTTTATAAGATTTATTTATTTATTAAATATGAGTATACTGTAGCTGTCTTCAGACACTTCAGAAGAGGGCATCAGATCTCATATGTGTGTTGTGAGCCAACATGTGGTTGCTGGGATTTGAACTTAGGACCTTCAGAAGAGCAGTTAGTGCTCTTAACCACTGACCCATCTCACCAGCCCTCTATCTCTTATTCTTATCATTGCCTCTGAAGAGAAAAGTACAGTGGCCTTTGTAGAATTGGGACAATGAACAATCTGGCTTCTAACGTCTGAATGGTGGGTCATGTATGGAAGTCAGGATACCCCTTCAATGGATGCAGCAGTAGTTTTATTTGTGTGACAGCCAGGTATACGGAGGAAAGGAAATCTTGGCAGATGCATGGAAAGAGCTGTACGGGAGAGGTAAAGGCAAATATTATTAGCACTACAAGTTTTACATAGGGAACCATAAGAAGCCAGGAGAGAGGAAAATATTCAAATCTCCCAATCCAAGTCAAATACCTGATGGACTCCCAAGAGCATCCAGCCATCCATCTCTTCCTGATTTTTCTTTTGACAACTAAGACTAGATTCAAGAGTGATGAATCTAAGTTGTTTTCTAGCTCTTTGATAACTATTGGAATAGCTAGAATCATTGTCACAGCCTTCTCAGTTGACTTCTAAAGAGATATATTTACCACTTTATACTTTTAAATATACTTCTAAAGAGGTATATTTCATTCTCTAAATGGAGATATTTAACCATCATTTAATTTTTTGATATGAATTTTTTTAGATATTTTCTTTATTTACATGTAAATTTCTCCTTTCCCAGTTTCCCCTCCAAAAAAC